>NC_036839.1:2380523-2381883 GCF_002910315.2 Salvelinus sp. IW2-2015
ACCACTGTTACGTTCCACAGTTTCTGTGCTGGTTTGTATGTGTGTCTATTTCAGGAAATGTCTTCCTGAATTCCTAAAGCAGCTGATTGGTCGGCCCCATCGTTGATTGGAGCTCTGACCCCTCCCTCTCATCAGGAGATACTGCTGATTCTTCAATTACCGACTCGTTCTCCAGCTTGATAACAGCCAGTGTTCCTTTGTCAGAGAAAATAGCTTATTTGTATGTCCTGTGTTGGTTGTTGTGGTCAGTGAAAGTTGTTGACATTATTTTGTAYACGCTCCTTCAAAGTTGTGTATGACAATAGGACTTAGTGTTTTTGGTTATTTAAATGTTTCACTTAAATTATTGGTCAATTATTCTGTTTCATTTCTTCCCAGGGGGGGAAGGGGAAGGCACCTTGGGAGTGTTTAGGCAAGAGGCCTAATGGCATACATAACCTGTAGTATTTAATCTGTCTAGGCACACTAGGTAAGACCTGGACGGACCACCCCCTGTATTTTGGTTAGCGCGCCAGGTGGTGCTAAAGGTCAGGTTAGAATTGGGAAGGCAGGTAAGGTAGGAGAGGCTTCCTTATCTTTGGTTCCATCCAGCCCCTTTTCCCCACATTACCGTGTTTAGGAATACTAAATTCCCATCTAACTGTATTTTTCTCTGCCTCTGTCGTCCTTCCCCGCACATACTTTTTTCACTCCACTGGGGTTGAGATGTAGCGGGGTGTTGCGTTCCCTCCTTCAAGAGGTGTGAGTAACAACCACCAAGTGCTAACTGTCAGTGTCTGGAGAACATGTATAAAATGCTTTATAACGTATGTGATAAACAGAGGTATATTTTCTGGGTGATTTAAATATTTGGTTCTCATCAAGCTACCCCACTCATACCCCACAAGAGGTCTCTTCACAGTCCTCAAGTCCAGAACAGTGTCATGATGTGGCCCTTTCAAATCAAATTTTAATGGTCACATACACAAAGGTTAGCAGATGTTAATGCAATTGTAGCGAAAACCTTGTGCTTCTAGATCCGACCATGCAATAATATCTAACGACCATGCAATAATATCTAACAAGAAATCTAACAATTTCACAATAACTACCTTATACACACCAGTGTAAAGGAATGAATGACTATGTACATATAAATATATGGATGAGCGATGGCCGAACGGCATAGGCAAGAMGCAGTAGATTGTATAGAGTACAAACATTATATAAAGTGGCATTGCTTAAAGTAACTAGTGATACATTTATTACATCCCATTTTTTATTATTAAAGTGGCTAGAGATTTAAGTCAGTATGTTGGCAGCAGCCACTCAATGTTAGTGATGGCTGTTTAACAGTCTGATGGCCTTGAGATAGAAGCTG
>NC_036839.1:2382933-2418525 GCF_002910315.2 Salvelinus sp. IW2-2015
TGTTTATACAGGTGCCTCTTGAGGTTTGCGTCTAATTATTGTATGAAATGAATGAGTAAAGATGAAACTATTTGTGAAATGACGTAATGCTAGGTTAAACCATTAATGTGAGAGAATTGAATTGCCTTTAAAGTTTACCTAAGTCATTGGCCCACCCCCATGATCACAGACATGATCTGGCTCATGGGACAGCCCTTTTCTACTGTTTGGAATAAAAAAKKCTCCTGAAGAAATCTGAGACCACGTGTACCTTCGATGGACACAGGTTGAGTTCAGACCACAAAAACCTCAGTATACGCTAAGGTTATAATGGCTGTTTAATTCCTAACCATACCACGTGGAGCTATGGCTACACGGCGGGAAATGGTTCAACTCAYACTATCGATCCCGACAGAATAAGAGCAAATCTTAGATACTAATTGCTAGTCTGCAGCTAGAAATTATGTCAACCTGGGATGCGAAGACCGACAACCGCCAAAAKCTCTATTCTATAACAACATTTCTGAATAGTACTCTGAAGTATCCATTCTAACCACGAAAGACTTTAGGGAAGCAGAGAGAGACGCTCAGATGAACTTTCCAACAAAGATCACGACGACACACTTAGCGTAAATATGTATTGATTGCAATTATTCCCAAATGACTGAGCGTTCATGTGCGAAGGATTAGCATTTCAATTAATATAATTATCAACTGTGTAGTGACTCCATTTTGTCTTTCCCGCCCTTCTCAGTCCACACCCACTTCCCTTTGTCCACCAAGCCGTCATATTGGCTTATCCCACTAGGGAACCTCCCCTATCATTTCCTTGTAACCATATCTACTGTTTGTTTGTTTATTAATTTCTGTGATTATTTAGTTAGTTAGTAAATAAATGATTATGACAATTGGTGTATGGATGATTCATAGTAAAGGATGGGTTCGTGCAGATAACCAACAACTTAGGACGTTTGGAATGAGACTAACGTCAGGTAAAGAATAATTCATTAATTAGAAGACTAATTGATCAGATATTAAAATATCTGAAGAGTTATTAGAAAAAWTRTAATTTTGTAATCTGAAGATTTTCCMTGGTGCCCCGACTTCGTAGTTAATTGCATTTACATGATTAGTTTAATCACGTAATAATMACAGAGAATTGATTTGATAAAATAACAGTCTACACTTTAATGATGCCAAAGASGACAACAACCAGACTATGGGAGGCGCACAGTACTACATAGAGCCATGACTACATGGAACTCTATTCCACATCAAGTAACTGATGCAAGCAGTAAAATTTGATTTAAAAATTATGATTAAAAAAACATTATGGAACAGCGGGGACTGTGAAACACAAAATAGGCACAGACATGCATACACACGATAACATATGCACTATACGCACGGATTTAGTACTGTAAGATATGTGGTAGTGGTGAAGTAGGGGCATGAGGGCACACCGTGTGTTGTAAAATCTGTGAATGTATTGTAATGTTTTTAAAAATGGTATAAACGGCCTTAATTTTGCTGGACCCCAGGAAGAGTATCTGCTGCCTTGGCAGCCCCACAACAAAGATCCACCACCATACTTCACAGTGGGGATTAGGTACTTTTCTGCATAGCTATCTTTCTGTGTACACCAAACCCACCTCTGGTGTTTGTATTTGAGGACCAAATAATTATTTATTATGGGTACTGGCAACTCTACCACTTCGCTACAGTGTGGCGACATTACATTCCACGAAAGGGTACGAGGTTTGAGAACGTATTTGAAAAGATGCAAAGTTTATCCKATTTGAAATCTTTATCTGAGATATGCTTTATGTGAGTTTCTTGTAGAAACATACTGAGCAACGGAGATTAAAATGGAGTTGGGTATCACAGATTTATCAATCCACTTTTTCATCCGAGGCTAGAGGTGTAGRCATATTATTTCCAGAAACAACTGTCCCGTTCCAACATATTTCAACTATAAGCGACCCCAATGGCCGCTTTCTTATAGTAATAGGCCATATTTTATCACGACATGTAACAATCTTTATGCACCGAATGTCAATGACCCAGGGTTCTTCGGAATGTCTTCAATCTCTTACCAGATTTATCAACCACACATTTAATGACAGGCGGAGATTTTAAATGTATTTTGAATCCTTACATGGARAGGCTTCCTACTCGCCCTAGCACTTCACTGAATTCCACTACTGTCTTGAATATTTTAATTGGAACAATGAACCTTGTCAATATMTGGAGATTACAAGGATTATTCATTCTTCTCACATGTGCATAAATCATACACAAGAATTGACTACATTTTAACAGACTCTAAAATTGACATTTAACGTCACCTCTAACAAGTACCATAATATAATCATTTCCGATCACAGTCCCGTTTTATTACACATGGCTTTCAGTAGAACAAWGCCTCAATTCAGCTGGCGATTTAATCCAACATTACTCAATGATGAACAATTTCACCAACAAGGAGCCAATTTAATTACGGACTATATGTTCCAGAATGATAATGCGGATGTTTCCGACTCCACTTTGTGGGAGGCATTTAAGGCTATTATGCGTGGGCATACAATATCATATGAGGCTACCATGAAAAAATGTAGGTAGAGAAAATTTGAAATCGGGGCACATGCTTGGGAGAGATTATATGGAAGCGCCCTTATCTTCCAAATTGAATGACATAAAGCTCATATATGAATACAACACTATTCTCTCAAACCAAGTAAACACAACGCTATTAAAAATTTTATAAAAACACTTCGAGTTGGGTGACAAGCCGGATAAACTACTGGCGCGCCAGCTGAGAAGTATACAGGACAACAGAGTTATTCAWAAAATTAAATCTAGTACAGGAGCTGTTACTACGSACCCAAAATAAATTAATGCATGTTAAAGTTTTATCAAGACCTCTACACTTCAAAGACCACTGTAGATACTGCGGAAATGTCTGATTTCCTCCATTCCCTTTCCCTAGCTAAATTATGCAGCACTGTTCAAAAGGGAGCTAAATGCAGAAATAACTTTAGAAGAGGTTGTCTCTGCAGGAGGTTCCTTTCTTAACGGTAAAGCGGCTGGCCCTGACAGCTTTGGTAAAGAGTTTTACAAATCATATTCAGAAAAGGTTACTCTTATGTTGCGGATGTTTCAACACTATTGAAACTCGCAGACTCCCGGGAGTCTTTATACTCAGCCAATATCACCCTAATATAAAGAAAAGAGAAATCGATCTATCTTCATATCGTCCTATTGCCCTCCTCGGATGCGATCTTGAGATGTTTACGAAAATACTCGCAAACAGACTAAATAAATGCATTTCGACTATAACTCATGACCAAACTGGTTTTATCGCAGGCAGATTCTCATTTTCCAATGTTAGGCGACTGATGAACATCAAGTATTCAAAACATGACAAAGGTTCTAAAGTTGCCATTCTTGCACTTGACGCTCAAAAGGAATTTTACCAATTGGAATGGAACTACATTGACAATAATAAATTAATTTGCTCTGGGCCCGAAAGCTTCAGTTCACGAAATTACAATAAATCACCTCCATTTTCAATTCACCGTTCCTACCGCCAATGGTGCCCCTTGAGTCCGTTGCTATTCGCCATTGCTATGGAATCCCTAGCTATTAGTATCAGAAGCCATCCTGCCATTGCTTCGCTWAACATGMGCAAGGTTGATCACTGCATCTCGCTCTATGCGGATTAKATTTTGTTCGTCTCACGTKCCGAAGAGTCACTCCCACCGCTGTTGGAYCTCWTCGAATAAATTTGGAGAACCCTCTGTGTACATCATTAACTGGTATAGAAGTGAATTCATGCCTCTTAAAAAGGTGACAAACCCAGAGTTTCTTAAACATATACCTTTTAAAAATCACAGGAGACAAAATTAAATATTTTGATGTCATCCCAAAGGACTCTAAATGTATTTATAAATTGACCTACCGACATGATAGCCAGTAATATCTTCTACAGATAACTAAGCAAAAAAAATAAATGTGGTATCAAATAAGGAAAACATTTGGTCTACCGGAGACCTCTGCCTGTCTTCCTATTTGCCATAACCATGCTTTCCCCCCTCACTAACTGACAATACTTTTTTATTCTGAAGTGAAAAGGAATTACTACTATTGCAGACCTTTACATCAATAATACTTTTGCCACAAAAATAATGACACTCTCACAGGGAAGAAATCATGGACAGGTTCTTCATGAGTGTCAATGCAAKCAAACTTAGCTTTAAGTATTTTTGAGGAAGTTTTGGCATGCATTGCAGATTTGCTAACATCAGCTTGGCTGTTTATCATGACTGTTGTATACATTCCACAACAGGACAAGAAATGTAATCTTCTGATTTTAAAAAGCCTGAATTCATAAAATTATTATTAGGTAGGGCCCTAAAATAATATATATTTTTGCCTTATTCTGTTTTGTTCATTCCCAAATTCCGTTTTCTCCTGCGAGTTTTTCCAAGTTTCCCTTTTCTCCTTTTTTCGCTCTCAAGACTTTTAAAAATAGAAAAACAACCAAATTGGATGTTAAGTCCACAACAATGCTTAAACCACATTTGTGGACCAAATGAGGTCTGGGAAACATCTGAGGAATATAGATTGTTGGGTGTAGTCATTTTATTTAACCAGGAAAAGCCCATTGAGACCCAGAGTCTTATTTTCAAGGGAGACCTGGCCACGGCGGCAGCAACAATCAATACATTTCAGAATTAAAACATACAATTCAACAAAATGTTCCAGCCTAAAAAAGAGCATTTACACTCCTCTGTAACAGTCCCCTATCAAAGTGTGACCCTTTAATTCGAGTGTGCACCTAGCAAGAGGCTGTTGTTTAGCTGTGTTTTTGTAGCGTACATGTGATGGTAGTTTGCTAAACAAATACCCACTGGAATGATGAAAATAATCATATRCTACCTTGTAGTTAGCATTTAATTGACAAGGTTTATAGGAAAGCCTTTCCATCATTACTAAAGGCTACACAAAGAGGTAGACGTGCGCACCGCACACACACAGATAAAGGCATTCTCGTTGCCTATTCAAAAAGTTGCAGGAAATACGAATCACGGCAGAGGTGGCAAGGTAGCCTAGCGGGTAGGAGCGTTGGGCCAGTAACTGGAAGGTAAAAATCTGTCATTCTGCCCTTGAGCAAGARGGTTAACCRCAACAACTGCTTCCTGGGCGCCCGTGACGTGGATGTCAATGTCGATTAAGGCAGCCCACCGCACCTCTCTGACTCAGAGGGGTTGGGTTAAATGCGGAAGACACATTTCGGTTGAATGCATTCAGTTGTGTAATTGACTAGGTATTTCCGCCCCATTCTGTTCAGGTCTTATGATGAACTTGGGGAAACTAATACATTCAATACATTTAGTTGATTCCCTAATGAGGTTAAAACATTTTTGAATATTGTTGAATTCTATTTTAATGCCTGGATCACGAGGGCCTAATTATCAAATTTGGACCAGAATGAGGCTCTCCACTAGCCWATGTTCCTGCAATGATGATTCACCATCTTCGTCYAATGTTTTCAGAATTTATCTGCAGTAGCCTATGCAAATTATGGATCAAATGAACAGCTTTCTCACCGATGCGATTCGGTAGGTRACACTGACTGATGAGTCACTCACTAAGTGGATTTCGACTCATTGTTACCACTTACATTACATGGGACATGCAAATTCACGCATCATGCCCTCGCCCTTCTCCGTGCAAAGACATTTGACTGCAACCAACCTCTGCGCACACAAATTGTACTGGGAGGTAGGACAGACTGCGTTTTCCTGCCGTCGCTATCTATCCTATTTTTGTGTCAGTTAAGAACAAACTCTTATTTACAATGACGGCCTACCGCAGCCAAACCCAGACGACGCTGGGCTAATTGTCCGCTGCCCTAAGGGACTCCCAATCACGGCCGGTTGTGATTCAGCCTGGAATCGAACCAGGGTCTGTAGTGACGCCTCTAGCACTGAGATGCAGTGACTTAAACCGCTGCACCACTCGGGATCAATAGATCGCTAGAAGATGCATACCGTTCATTCTAGCGGGAGAGGGCTCGACGGACTAGCGATTTGAAACTTTTAATAAAAGTAGCCTAGTTTACATGAAGCTTAAAAAGTATTCGGCTGAAATTTAGTCTGTAAACAGCTAATGAGCTGACGGCCGGCACAAAAAAAATGCGGGGATTGCAGGACACACACACGCAAACAAAGACAGGCTACACACACACTCTCTACTCTGTGTGCTGTGATATTGCTCCTGGGGACGTGCTCTGTTTCAGTGAGGCCACAGTGGCAAAGCAGTGACGAGCAGAGTGGGACAGACAGGCGCAGAGAAAAGCAGGGAGGGAAAGAGAAAATAGTCAGAAAGAGCGTGAGCACTCAGTGCTAGAGCGTGAGCACTCAGTGCTAGAGCGTGAGCACTCAGTGCTAGAGCGTGAGCACTCAGTGCTAGAGCGTGAGCACTCAGTGCTAGAGCGTGAGCACTCAGTGCTAGAGCGTGAGCACTCAGTGCTAGAGCGTGAGCACTCAGTGCTAGAGCGTGAGCACTCAGTGCTAGAGCGTGAGCACTCAGTGCTAGAGCGTGAGCACTCAGTGCTAGAGCGTGAGCACTCAGTGCTAGAGCGTGAGCACTCAGTGCTAGAGCGTGAGCACTCAGTGCTAGAGCGTGAGCACTCAGTGCTAGAGCGTGAGCACTCAGTGCTAGAGCGTGAGAGAGACAAGGCAGTAGCTAATCCTCACAGACCAGTGCTTTAAGCCTCTCATAGTGTTGCTATAAATTATCATGGCAGTCAAAAGGGTTCAACAACACTAACTCAGAGAAACAGAGCTCAGTGTCGGGGCAGGGCGGGAACCTGAGAGCAATGGGAGATACAGGATATAGGCTACAGGGGGTGAAACTAGGTATCACTAGGTAGAWATCTAGGATCAGCTTCCAAATCCTAACATTTGGTGGAAAAAATACTAAACTGACTCTAGGTCAACATCTAGAGGCAAAGTTCACCATATAGCCTAGACTAAAATGGATGGGTATACGGTAGGACAGATGCACAAAGTTAGGGTGCGATATGATGTGCAACATACTAAGGAGATCACATTCCAACTTATATTTTGCTAACTGATTATTTTGCTAACTGATTATTTAGAAAATTTCAAGGTGCATTTCATATTTTAGGACAATTGAGGTGGATTTAAATGATACCAATTTGTTAAATTTTTCTGACCTTAGGAAGCTTGATATCRAATATATTGGGATAACAGGTTGAGGACCCAAGCTAGATAGCCCGGTAAATTGGAATATTTACCCAGCGGCAGCAGCCACCAATTAGCCATTGGCTGCTGTCACCAGGTTGGCTGCTGCCATTGGCTGCTGTCACCAAAAATTCAAATTTACCAGGCAATCTAGCTTGGGTCCTCAACCTGTTATCCCAATATATTGGATACCACCCTTGAATTGGAGTCTGCAAAAGAAGACTGAACTGACTCCCTGGCTAGCACATTCCCTGTAATCACGCAGGCCTACTTCTCTAGTCGTACTGGCAAGCATCCCTCTCCCTACACTGTTTGCCTCCCTCCGAGTGCATTCGTTTCAGCTTGCCCGGTGTTTCTTTCCACCCATAAAAATGCAATTACTAGAACGGACAAAGCCCCTCCGACCATAGCAATTTGAGTAGMGCACTCAATTTGACTACATGTGGGTACACTCAATATGGCCACCTGTCATGGAACGCTGATGTGAATGTGAATGTCTGTTCTATTTTAATGTATTTCTACCCTTCCACCAACCCTGTACCCATCCCTGTGCTTCTGAAGTTACCTTGGGCAGCTTGATGGCGGGCTCACGGTACTCCTCCTCCTCCTCGCTGTCRGAGTCACCGCTCTGCACGGAGCTTTGTGAGGCCAGGGACGACTCCCGCTGCTGCCAGTCCAGCACGCAGTGGCGCACGTTGCAGTACACGTTGAACGCCGATGGGTTGCTGTGCAGCTTGATGTCCGGCACACAGAAGGCCCCATCGAGATTATCCGTCTGTGGAGAAGATGGAGATAAAGTATAAGAAATACAGCTATGACTCGCAAATCAAACAATATTTTCTTTCAGCAGTCAACGAATGAAGGCAGTTTGCCCCTCAAGCCTCCATCAAAAGAGAAGAGACAATTAGAATGCATTAGAATACATATTCAAAGATGCAGGCATTCTTGGAGGAAGACGTAGGCTCAGTTCTTTAGCTAACTGTAGCATTCCCATGGAGATTGATTCACTGTTTGAAGTAGAAGGTAGTCCAGATAGTCGAGACACTACAATAAAGCCTAGAGYGATAGTGAGATACAGCCTATTCTGCGAAACTAAGCCTAATGTGATTCTGTCTGCGAGAAGAGGACACAGTTCTCAGATTTCAGTGCAAGAAAAAGGATGAGAAAGGGTGAGACAAAGCAATTCAAGTGAGAGAGCGATGACAAGAAGAGGGACGGCAGGATAGGGGAGGAGAGGAGAGGAAGGTAAAGAATAGATTATTTTATTGTGTTGTAAGCCGTGACGGGTAGGAGCGAGGACAGCCCAATAACCGTTGAGGGGAGTGGGACTGCTTTTAAAATTAAGGCTAACAGTGGAGGGGATGCGGCCATTTGGAAAGTGGAATACCTAGTCAGTTGTATAACAATGCATTCAACTGAAATGTGTCTTCCGCATTTAATCCAACTCCTCTGAATCAGAGGTGAAGGGGCTGCCATAATCAACATCCACGTCTTCGGCGCCCAGGGAACAGCGGGTTAACTGCCTTGCTCAGGGGCAGAACGACAGATTTTTACKTTGTCAGCTAAGGGATTCAATCCAGCAACCTTTCGGTTACTGGCCCAACGCTCCTACCCGCCAGGCTACCTGCCGCCCCATTCGTAGGTCAATGCCTTGCAGTGATAAGGACGACTGGCACACAAAGCCATCCACAATAATTTAGGATCTGTTATGCCTCTTAGATGATAATAAATACGTTAACATGGACAGGGGGGACAAGACACTAGATCAGGACGCTATATGAACACAGGCCCTGGTCAATCTTTTTTTTTTTTTTTTTAAGTGCCTCCTTTTGTTCCTTACACTGTGAATATGGATCAGTAGAAGCACTGAATGGCTTTTAAAACGATGCTAAATAACCCAGCATTGCCGCCAGCAGTAAGGTCAATGAGTCATTGAAATGAGGGGTTGGATAAATCTAGCTGAGAGGCATAAATTATCTTCAGGTCGGAGTGAGAGGAGCTCTTCTGCAAAAAAAAAAAAAGAGTTGGATAAATGTAGATAAACTTGACATTTTTCCGCAAGGACTTATACAGGATACTAACCTCAACATTAAAACCTTCAATCCAAATTCCATACCTAAAACCTTGACTTTGGACAAAATTACCTGAATGGACTATTACTTTCAAGGACTATCGAGCAAAAAAACAAAAAAAGAACAAACCAAAATCTGCAGAAGAAACAGCAGAACCTGGATATACCATCCAACACAAAACTGAGTAATATTCAATCTGAAGCTACTTCCAAAAAGTAAGAGACAATCTCTAGGTCATTTTGTTATATTAGCTAAGTAAATAAGTATACTAAACTACCAAGCTGCAAGGACAGAACAGGCCTGGCGGCACCTTAAATTAGCACAATGTAAAAGCGATTCCCAAACCTTCCATAACAAAGCCAACACCTACAGAGAAATGAACCTGAAGAGCCCCCTAAGCAAGCGGATCCTGGGGCTCTGTTCACAAACACAAACAGACCCCCAGGACAGCAAAACAATTAGACCCAACCAAATCATGAGGAGAAAAAAAAAATACTTGACACATTGGAAGGAATTTACAAAAAAACTGAGCAAACTAGAATGCTCTTTGGCCTTAAACAGAAAGTACACAGTGGCAAAATACCTGACCACTGTGACTGACCCAAAATTAAGGAAATCTTTGACTATGTCCACACTCAGTGAGCATTGCCTTGTGAGTGAGAAAGGCCGCCGAAGGCAGACCTGGCTCTCYAGAAGACAGGCTATGTGCACAATGCCCACAAAATGAGGTGGAAACTGAGATACATTTGGCAGGAGGTTAGGAAATGCATATCTCKKATATCTATTGGGTGAAATACCAGTGTGCAATCACAGCAGCAAGATTTGTGACCTGTTGCCACAAGAAAAGGGCAACCAGTGAAGAACAAACACCATTGCATGTTTATTTTCTTTTTTGTACTTTAACTATTTGCACTTTACTACAACACTGTCCACAGACAATGACATTGGAAATGTCTTTTGGAACTTTTGCGAGTGTAATGTTTACTGTAAATTTGTATTGTCTATTTCACTTGCTTTGGAAAAGCAAACATATGTACGCCATGCCAATAAAGCCCCTTAAATTTTAATTGAAATGAGAAGAAATCCACCATCGCATGTAGGCTAATGCCTGATAATAATTATTGCTACAAAATGATCAATGAAATAATCAATACCACCTAAAAAGCTGGATAGACGAAATCAAATGACTTCTTTTCACGGACCAGGGTAAAGGGTTACTACACAGTCCTCCCAAGGCAAGCTCCGGATGGAGAATGCATCATGCTATTGATTGTTTTCCCTTTGCCTTYCTGCGTTGTCACATTTCTGGCATCGAAGCCACTGACAGACGATGATACATTTAGGAAAGGGAGGTCATACATTTTTTCAGTGCACAACACCGGGGGGGAGGAGATATCTACTAGAGGTTGACCGATTAATCGGAATGGCCGACTAGTTAGGGCCGATTTCAAGTTTTCATAACAATTGGAAAATCAGTATTWTTGMACACCGATTTGGCAACAACAAAAAAATTACAACTTTATTTCTCCTTTATTTAACTAGGCAAGTCAGTTAAGAACACATTCTTATTTTCAATGACGGCCTAGGAACGGTGGGTTAACTGCCTTGTTCAGGGGCAGAATGACAGATTTTTACCTTGTCAGCTTGGGATTCAATCTTGCAACCTTACAGTTAACTAGTCCAACGCTCTAACCACCTGATTACATTGCACTCCGAGGAGCCTGCCTGTTACGCGAATGCAGTAAGAAGCCACGGTAAGTTGCTAGCTTGCATTAAACTTATCTTATAAAAAACAATCAATCATATTCACTAGTTAAACTAGTAATATCATCAACCATGTGTAGTTATCTAGCAATGTCCTGCGTTGCATATAATCGATGCGGTGCGTATTCGCGAAAAAGTACTGTCTTGCTCCAATGTGTACCTAACCATAAACATCAATGCCTTTCTTAAAATCAATACACAGAAGAATATATTTTTAAACCTGCATAGTTTGGGCCGCCTAATTTGCCAGAATTTTACATAATTATGACATAACATTGAAGGTTGTGCAATGTAACAGGAATATTTAGACTTATGGATGCCACCCGTTAGATAAAATACGGAACGGTTCCGTATTTCACTGAAAGAATAAACGTCTTGTTTTCGAGATGATAGGTCATTAATATGGTCGAATCCGGAAACTAAGGCTCGTATTTCTGTGTGTTATTATGTTATAACTAAGTCTATGATTTGATAGAGCAGTCTGACTGAGCGATGGTYGGCACCAGCAGGCTCGTAAGCATTCATTCAAACAGCAATTTCCTGCATTTTGCCAGCAGCTCGTCAGCATTTTGCCAGCAGTCTCAGAACGAGTGACATTTGAAACGCTATTAGCGCGCACCCCGCTAACTAGCTAGCCATTTCACATCGGTTACACCAGCCTAATATCGGGAGTTGATAGGCTTGAATTCATAAACAGCAGAGCAGCTGGCAAAACGCACGAAAGTGCTGTTTGAATGAAWGCTTACGAGTCTGCTGGTGCCCACCATCGCTCAGTCAGACTGCTCTATCAAATCATAGACTTCATTATAATAAACACACAGCAATACGAGCCTTAGGTCATTAATATGATCAAATCCGGAAACTATCATTTCGAAAAACAAAACGTTTATTCTTTCAATGAAATACGGAACCGTTCCATATTTTATCGAACGGGTGGCATCCACAAGTCTAAATATTGCTGTTACAAAGCACAACCATCAATGTTGTCATAATTATGTAAAATTCTGGCAAATTAGTTCGCAACGAGCCAGGCGGCCCAAACTGCTGCATATACCCTGACTCTGCTTGCACAGAACTCAAGAGAAGTGACACAATTTCCCTAGTTAATATTGCCTGCCAACATTAATTTATTTTAACTAAATATGCATGTTTAAAAAATATACTTGTGTATTGATTTTAAGGCATTGATGTATATGGTTAGGTACATTCAAGCAACGATTGTGCTTCATTRGCGAATTCGCTGTTCTTAAATCATCCCCCGTTTGGCGAAGTAGGCTGTGATTCGATGATAATCAATGCGGTGCCTGTTAATTTATTTGCAACGCAGGACAAGCTAGTTAAACTAGTAATATCAACCCTGTGTAGTTAACTAGTGATTGTGCAAGCAACTTATCTTGGCTGCACTCGCGTAACAGGTGGTCAGCCTGCCACGCAGTCTCCACATAGTCTCTCTCGCAGCCATAATCGGCATCCAAAAAGCAGACTACCGATTGTTATGAAAACTTGAAATCGGCCCAAAGTAAAATCGGTCAACTTGTAATTTAAATATATACTCTTTTTACAATTTCGAAATTAAARATATCAAGTCCCCTAATTTGACGCAGTAATAAGTATTTTGGACATTCACTTCTAGGGTATTGAAGTAGTCAAAAGTTTTTGGTCCCATATTCATTGCACACAATGACTCGATCAAGCTTGTGACTCTACAAACATGTTGAATGCATTTGCAGTTTGTTTTGGTTGTGTTTCGGATTATGTTTTGCCCAAAAGGAATTAAGCGTAAACGTAAAAACCGACAGCTATCTGAACGCTTCAAGAAAGAGAACACTACTGTCTGCACAATTACAAACGGTCTACATAGCATAGGCCTATCTTAGCCCTTGACGTCTGATTATAGTCAGCAGCCTAAAGGCAAAGGCTATATCAGTTGAGATGTTTTAGGTTGTTTTGAACACGATAATATTTCCACACACAAAAAAGCTGAGTCGGAAGWCTGAATAGCAAAAGCATTAAACTGCTTCAGGATGAAACTACTACAATAGCATTCCTCACTTTTCCCTCCTCCTGCCATGCCAGACTCCACCCATTTGTGTGTTTGTAAGCAGAGAAGCAGGCAAATGCGGAAGAGGCCCTAAAAAAGGTAGGCTCAGCGATATAACAGGTGCAGAAAGTAAACAGCAGAGTGGGTCKATTTACACAACAACTAAGAGTTCTGAATTAAGTGGCTCAACTTCGCCGCTGTTCCGTTCTCGTATCTACCACGTAACTGCGTGAAGTGAACTTGCGCACATACTGTGTGGCTGTGTGAGAACGAAATCTTCTGTCTCGCACGTCGCAATATCTGTGGTGCTGCACGTGCAAAGTCACTTCGCTGAGTATACCTTTAAATACCATGCTGTGACAGAGGGGGAGGCGTGTTCTAAGGCACAAACTGTCCCGAGCCGTATCAGAGGGGGAAACGGGCGTGAAATGGGACCAGTCCCACACTAGATCAGAGAGGGGAGKCAGAGAGAAAGGAACCAGCACCACCTGTATGAGAGATGCATGAGTGGAAAATCGGACCAGCCGCATTCCACCCGTCTGGGATGTTTTGGGGTTTGCCTGTCTGCAGCTCTACCCTCTGCCTGCTTGTGGCTCAACACTCACAGGGGAAAATGTTTTAACTGCTTAAGAAAGGAAATCCTAAACAGCCAGGCGTTACCAGGGTCCCACCGCAGTGCAGATGACACTTGCAATGTGAAAGAAAATATAAATATATCCAACAGGCTTCGACATCAGCTCTGGGGGTTTGTTTAGGTTTTGGAGACTATAAGGGTAGGGCCTACTACACCATTTTATTCCTAGCCCTGCACAGAGAAACAAAGGAAAGAGTCCTAGCACAGGTGAGGAGATAGAGGGCAGGCTGGCAACGGTTTCCGTGGAAATGTGGAACACATAGGTTGCTCAGCAACAGCTCCATCACACCCAAGCCAGACCCACTCCCATTACTACCTCAGCTACTCTTCCAGGTGTGAGAGAGCTGGAGCCCTGGCAGTTGGTCAAGCCAACTAAAWAAAACGGCGTTCCTGGCAACCAACTTAAATATTAATGAGGGAGAAACTAATGCATTAATGTTGTTATAATCAACAATCAGCAGAGTTCATTTGATCAACGGCAAAACCAGCTAAGCAAGTGTGCTCATACATGTATATAGCCTAGGAGGTGTAGTTACGTAAATGAGTTGTACCATGAAAATAAAATGCTTTGATAAAGGTGAAGCATTACAAGAAAATAATTTTATTCTCAGCTTGAGATTCTCAATAGGCAACGCCAACTTTTTGACCAAAAAGAACTAAAGCAACAAATTTGCAATGAAATCATTGTATTATTCTGAGAGAYAAAAATGATTAACTCACAAGGAAAGAAAGGTCCCTCTTGTACCAATAAAATATCTTACCTTGGTTCTTGTTTTGACTTTTGACTTGACCTTTTGGCGCCGTTTCAGCTTCTTCTTGCTCAAAGTTTTCTTTCCCCTGAAACACATTATGAAATAAATGAGCAAATTCAGTAACAGTTGGGCCTATAGACAATCACAGAAATGTCTAATCAATATGGTAACATGCAAAAAAAAAAAAAAAAATACAATTTGATGGTGACAGCCGGATTACCGACAGGGGGTGCCACGACCTCCAAACAAAAACAAATAAATGTTTTATATATATATACACACACACTCAGCAAAAAAAGAAACATCCTCTCACTGTCAACTGCGTTTATTTTCATCAAATTCCACGTGTAAATATTTGTATGAACATAAGATTCAACAACTAAGACAAACTGAACAAGTTCCACAAACATGTGACTAACAGATATGGAATAATGTGTCCCTGAAAAAAGAACAGGGGGGAGGGGGGTCAAAATCAAAAGTAACAGCCACCAGCTACATTAATCTCTCTTGGGCACGTGAGACGGTAGCGTCCCACCTCTTCAACAGCCAGTGAAACTGCTGGGCACCAAATTCAAATACAGAAATACTCATAAAAATTCAGAAAACAAAACATATTTTACATAGGTTTAAAGATTAACTTCTTGTGAATCCAACCACGGTGTCAGATTTAAAAAATGCTTTACGGCGAAAGCATACCTTACGATTATTTGAGAACATAGCCCACTAGACAAATCATTAAACAGTAGCCAGCCAAGTAGAACAGTTACACATGTCAGAAATAGAGATAAAATTAATCCCTTACCTTTGATGATCTTCATATGGTTGCACTCAGCAGACAATCATTTACTCAATAAATGTTCCTTTGTTTGATAAAGTCTCTTTATATCCAAAAACCTCCCGTTTTGTTCGCGCGTTTTCTTCAGTAATCCACAGGCTCAAATGCAGTCAAAACAGGAAGACAAAAAAATCCAACTTGTATCCGTAAAGTTCATAGAAACATGTCAAATGATGTTTAAATTCAAGCCTCAGGTTGTTTTTAGGCTAAATAATAGATAATATTTCAACCGGACAATAACGTCGTCAATTTAAAAGGTAAACAAGAAACGCACTCTCGGTCTCGCGCATGAAAAAGCTCTGTGACACTTTAGGGTCCACTTATTCAGACTGCTCTTCTTCATTTTTCAGAATACAAGCCTGAAACAATTTCTAAAGACTGTTGACATCTAGTGGAGGGCATAGAAACTGCAATTTGAGTCCTAAGTCAATGGATACTGTAATGGCATTGAATAGAAAACTACAAAAAAAACTACTTCCTGAATGGATTTTTCTCAGGTTTTCACCTGCCAAATCAGTTCTGTTGTACTCACAGACACTATTTTAGAGTGTGTTCTATCCAAATCTACCAGTTATATGCATATCATATCTTCTGGGCCCGAGAAGCAAGCAGTTTAATTTGGGCATGCATTTCATCCAAAATTCCGAATGCTMCCCCCTACCCTAGAGAAGTTAAGTACTGCAGTGCATCTGCTACTCGTGGACAGCACCAGATTTMTTAGTTCTTGCTGTGAGATGTTACCCCACTCTTCCACCAAGGCACCTGCAAGTTCCTGGACATTTCTGGGGGGGGTCTAGCCCTCCGATCCAACAGATTCCAGACGTGCTCAATGGGATTGAGATCCGGGCTCTTCGCTGGCCACGGCAGAACACTGACATTCCTGTCTTGCAGGAAATCACACACAGAACGAGCAGTATGGCTGGTGGCATTGTCATGCTGGAGGGTCATGTCAGGATTAGAGGTAGACCGATTATGATTGTTCAAGACCGATACCGATTGGAGGTCCAACAAAAGCCGATAATGATTAAATCGGCCGATTTTTATATATACACACACATTTGTAATAATGACAATTACAACAATACTGAATGAACACTTATTTTAACTTAATATAATACATAAATAAAATCGATTTAGTCTCAAAAAAAGAATGAAACATGTTCAATTTGGTTTAAATAATGCAAAAACAGTGTTAGAGAAGAAAGTAAAAGTGCAATATATGCCATGTAAAAAAGCTKATGTTTAAGTTCCTTGCTCAGAACATGAGAACATATGAAAGCTGGTGGTTCCTTTTAACATGAGTCTTCAATATTCCCAGTTAAGAAGTTTTAGGTTGTAGGACTATTTCTCTCTATACCATTTCTATTTCATATACCTTTGACTATTGGATGTTGTAGCCTAATCTCGGGAGTTCATAGGCTTCAAGTCATAAACAGCGCAATGCTTGAAGCACAGCGAAGAGCTACTGGCAAACGCAGGAAAGTGCTGTTTGAATGAAGGCTTACGAGCCTGCTGCTGCCTACCGCCGCTCAGTCAGACTGCTCTATAAAATATCAACTCAGACTTAATTATAATATAAACACACAGAAATACGAGCCTTAMGTCATTAATATGGTAAAATCCYGAAACTTATCATTTCGAAAACAAAACGTTTAGTCTTTCAGTGAAATACGGAACCTTTATGCATTTTATCTAACGGTGGCAWCCCTAAGTCTAAATATTGCTGTTACATTGCACAACCTTCAATGTTATGTCATAATTATGTACAATTCTGGCAAATTAATTAGTCTTCACACAGTTCGCAACGAGCCAAACTGCTGCATATAGCCTGACTCTGCTTGCACAGAGCGCAAGAGAAGTGACACAAATTCCCTAGTTAAAAGAAATTCATGTTAGCAAGCAATTTTAACTAAATATGCAGGTTAAAAAAAATATATACATGTGTATTGATTTTAAGAAAGGCATTGGTTAGGTACACATTGGTGCAACGACAGTGCTTATTTCGCGAATGCACTTGTTAAATCGTCACCCGTTTGGCGAAGTAGGCTGTGCTTCGATGATAGATTAACAGGCACAGCATTGATTATATGCAACGCAGGACAAGCAAGATGAACTAGTAATATCATCAACCATGTGTAGTTTACATAATCACTAGTTAAGATTGATTGTTTTTAATAAGATACGATTAATGCTAGCTAGCAACTTACCTTGGCTCCTTGCTGCACTCGCGTAACTGCCAKGCAGTCTCCTCGTGGACTGCAATGTAATCGGCYTCCAAAAATGCTGATTACCAATTATTATGAAAACTTGAAATCGGCCTTGCCGATTAATCGGTCGACCTCTAGTCAGGATGAGCCTGCAGGAAGGGTACCATGAGGGAGGATGTCTCCCTGTAACGCACCGCATTGAGATTGCCTGCAATGACAACAAGCTCAGTCCGATGATGCTGTTACACACCGCCCCAGACCATGACGGACCATCCACATCAATCCCGCTCCAGAGTACATGCCTCAGTGTAACGCTTATTCCTTCGACGACAAACGCGAATCTGACAATCACCCCTGGTGAGAAAAAACCACGACTTGTCAGTTAAGAGCACTTTTTGGCAGTCCTGTCTGGTCCCATAGGCAACGTTGTTGCCGGTGATGTCTGGTGAGGACCTGCCTTACAACAGGACTACAAACCCTCAGTCCAGTKTCTCTCAGCCRATTGRYGACAGTCTGAGCACTGATGGAGGGATTGTGCGTTCCCGGTGTAACTCAGGCAATTGTTGTTGCCATCCTGTACCTGTCCCGCAGGTGTGATGTTRGGATGTACAGATCCTGTGCAGGTGTTGTTAGACGTGGTCTGCCACTGCGAGGACGATCAGCTGTCCGTCGTGTCTTAGYCATCTCCAAAATTGTGCGCCGCRCCATGGGTCTCCCGGTCGCGGCCGACTGCAACAGAACCTGGACTCGAACCAGGATCTCTAGTGGCACAGCTACCACTGCGCCACAGTGCCRWTAGACCACTGCACCACTCGGGAGACCCTGTCAAACTTAACTATCGTTAGTTAAGGCAAGAAATACAGATACCAGACACAGCACCTTCAGAAAGTATTCACACCCATTACATTTTGTTGCGTTACAGCCTGAATTTAAAATCAATGAAATTGAGATKGTCAAAGTGGAATTGTTATATTTAAAAATGAAAAGCTGAATTGTCTTGAGTCAACCCCTTTGTTATGGCAAGTGTAAATAAGTTCAGGAGTAGAAATGTTTAGCAAGTTACATACTGAAAAGAATATATACATTTGAACATAGTGTAGATCCCAGGTTTCATGAGCTGAAACTTAAAAAATCCCAGAAATGTTCCATCAGCACAAAAACCATCTCAAATGCTGTGCACAAATTTGTTTGTAAGCGAACATTTCTCCTTTGCCAAGATAATCCATCCACCTGACAGGTTTGGCATATCAAGAAGCTGATTAAATAGCGTGATCATTACACCGGTTCACCTTGTNCATTTCTCCTTTGCCAAGATAATCCATCCACCTGACAGGTTTGGCATATCAAGAAGCTGATTAAATAGCGTGATCATTACACCGGTTCACCTTGTGCTGGGAACAACAGGCCACTCTAAAAATGTGCAGATTCACAACGCCACAGATGTCTCAAGTTTTAAGGAAGCGTGCAACTGGCATGCTGACTGCAGGAATGTCCACCAGAGCTGTTGCCAGAGAAATGAATGTTAATATTTCTACCATAACAGGTTAGATAATTTGGTAGTACGTCCAACCGGCCTCACAACAGCAGTCCAGGATCTCCACATCCGGCTTCTTCACCTGCAGGATCGTTTGAGACCAGCCACCCGGACTGCTGATGAAACAGATGTATTTGTCTGTAATAAAGCCCTCGTGGGGAAAAACCTCATTCTGATTGGTTGGGGCTGGCTCCCTAGTGGGTGGGTCTATGCCCTCCCAGGCCCAGCTATGACTGCGCCCCTGCCCAGTCATGTGAAATCCATAGGTAAGGGCCTAATGAATGGATTTCATTTCACTGATTACCTTAKATAAACAAACTCAGTAYAATTGTTTAATGTTGTGTTTACACTTTTGTTCAGTATAATAAGTTGCATGGACTCTGTATGCAATGGGTGTTTAACATGATTTTCAAACAACTAACTCATCTCTGTCCTACAAACACATACAGATAATTGTAAGGTCCCTCAGTTAAGCAGTGAATTTCAAACACAGATACAACTACAAAGACCAGGGAGGTTTTCTCGCAAAGGGCACCTATTGGTAGATTGGGGAGGCAGACATTGGAATATCCCTTTGAGCATGGTGAAGTTATTAATTATACTTTGGATGGTGTATCAATAGTCAGTTGTAGGGAAGCCCCCGAAGTGACTTAACTGTGTCATCTTAGGAATTCAGCATTCCCAGTGTTGATCTTGCCAAACCCCATCTTCACACCTCTGAGCTTCTGTTGTGATAATCTCCAATCAGGATGTTAACAGTAATGCTAATTGYTCAACAACTCATATTTTGAATCCAAACAACTAAGATGCTTATAAAAGGGTATTAGATTCGCTGTTCTTTCGCCTATGTTCCTGACTTGCTGTGGTGAGAAACCTACACTTTATTTTCCTTTCTCCATCTCCCAAGAGCTATGGCACAATCCATGGTTTCTTTGTCCCTCTCTGATCACYCCTTGTAATACTTGTCAATGCTTTGCAACTTAAGCTTAATACATTGTACAAAGTAATTAAAAACACTTGTAATTAGAATTCCAATCTCATGACCGTTCCTTGATCTGTCAGCRAAATGCATACTTGATTGCACATGGTTTATCAATAGTCTCTTGCATATTGCTATTTATCTTATGGAGTAAATAATKATTTTAAAAGGCTAATTGCATAGTCTTATTCCGAGTTGCATGTGGAAGTAGTTAAAATATATACAGAGCATTCAGATTGTATTCAGACCCCTTGACTTTTTCCAGTTACGTTAAAGCCTTATTCTAAGATGGATAAAATCATTTTCTTCCATCAATCTACACACAATACGRCATAACGACAAAGCAAAAAACAGGTTTAGACATTTTTGCAAATGTATACAAAAAAAACATCTTTAAATATCARATTTACATAAGTATMCAGACCTTTTATTCAGTACTTTGTTGAAGCACCTTTGACAGCYATTAKAGCCTTGAGTCTTCTTGGGCATGACGCTACAAGCTTGGCACACCTATATTTAGGGAGTTTCTCCCATTCTTCTTTGCAGATCCTCTCAAGCTCCGTCAGGTTGGATGGGGAGCGTTGCAGCACAGCTATTTTCAGGTCTCTCCAGAGATGTTTGATAGGGTTCAAGTACGGGCCACTCAAGGACATTGAGACAACGCAGGACTGGCTTCGGGACATGCGCTTAGGGTTGTAGTCCTGTTGGAAGGTGAACCTTCGCCCCAGCCTGAAAACCTGCGCCAGTGCGCTCAGGACTTAATTAAGGATCTCTGTACTTTGTTCCGTTCATCTTTGCATCAATCATGACAAGRCTCCCAGTCCATGCCGCTGAAAAACATCCCCACAGCATGCCAACACCTCGCTTCACCGTAGGGATAGTGCCAGGTTTCCTCCAGACCTGACACTTGGTATTCAGGCCAGAGAGAATCTTGTTTCTCATGYTGTGAGAGTCCTTAAGGTGCGTTTTGGCAAGCTCTAGGAAGACTCTTTTTCAAAACTTCTTCCATTTAAGAATGATGGGAGTCCAGTGTTCTTGGGGACCATCAATGCTGCAGAAACGTTTTGGTACCCTTCCCCAGATCTGTGTCTCGACACAATCCTGTCTCGGAGCTCTATGGACAAGTGTGGAACCTTATATAGACAGGTGTGTGCCTTTTCAAATCATGTCCAATCATTTGAATTTAACACAGGTGACTCCAACCAAGTTGTAGAAACATCAAGGATCAATGGAAACAGGATGCACCAGAGTTAAATAGCAAAGGGTCTGAATACTTATGTAAATAAATGCGCAACAAAATCTAAAAACCTGTTTCACTGTCATTATGGGGTATTGTGTATAGATTGATGAGGGGGAAAAAATAATGTAATATATTTTAGAATAAGGCTGTAACGTAACAAAACTTTCAGAATGCTCTGTATACACACGTCAAATATTTACTCAACTACAGTCACTACAAAGATACAGGCATCCTTCCAAACTCAGTTGCCGGAGAGGAAGGAAACCGCTAAGGGATTTCACCATGAGGCAAATGGTGACTTTAAAACAGTTACAGAGTTGAATGGCTGTGATAGGAGAAAATTGAGGATGGATCAACATTGTTGTTACTCCACAATAAAGTAAATGCCAATAAAAATATTCCAAAACATACATCCTGTATGTATGCAATAAGGCACTGAAGTATAAAGGCAAAAAAATGTGGCTAAGAAATTTACTTTGTCCCGAATACAAAACATTATGTTTGGGGAAAATCCATCACATCACTGAGTACCACTTTATATTTNCTCCCAGTCCATGCCGCTGAAAAACATCCCCACAGCATGCCAACACCTCGCTTCACCGTAGGGATAGTGCCAGGTTTCCTCCAGACCTGACACTTGGTATTCAGGCCAGAGAGAATCTTGTTTCTCATGGTGTGAGAGTCCTTAAGGTGCGTTTTGGCAAGCTCTAGGAAGACTCTTGGTTCCAAACTTCTTCCATTTAAGAATGATGGGAGTCCAGTGTTCTTGGGGACCATCAATGCTGCAGAAACGTTTTGGTACCCTTCCCCAGATCTGTGTCTCGACACAATCCTGTCTCGGAGCTCTATGGACAAGTGTGGAACCTTATATAGACAGGTGTGTGCCTTTTCAAATCATGTCCAATCATTTGAATTTAACACAGGTGACTCCAACCAAGTTGTAGAAACATCAAGGATCAATGGAAACAGGATGCACCAGAGTTAAATAGCAAAGGGTCTGAATACTTATGTAAATAAATGCGCAACAAAATCTAAAAACCTGTTTCACTGTCATTATGGGGTATTGTGTATAGATTGATGAGGGGGAAAAAATAATGTAATATATTTTAGAATAAGGCTGTAACGTAACAAAACTTTCAGAATGCTCTGTATACACACGTCAAATATTTACTCAACTACAGTCACTACAAAGATACAGGCATCCTTCCAAACTCAGTTGCCGGAGAGGAAGGAAACCGCTAAGGGATTTCACCATGAGGCAAATGGTGACTTTAAAACAGTTACAGAGTTGAATGGCTGTGATAGGAGAAAATTGAGGATGGATCAACATTGTTGTTACTCCACAATAAAGTAAATGCCAATAAAAATATTCCAAAACATACATCCTGTATGTATGCAATAAGGCACTGAAGTATAAAGGCAAAAAAATGTGGCTAAGAAATTTACTTTGTCCCGAATACAAAACATTATGTTTGGGGAAAATCCATCACATCACTGAGTACCACTTTATATTTTTCAAGCATGGTGGTGGCTGCATCATGCTATGGGTATGCTCGTCATTGGCAAGGACTAGGAAGTTATTTTAGGATAAAAAAAAAAAAAAAAAACAGAATACAGCTTATCACAGGCAAAGACCTACAGGAAACCTGGTTCAGACTGCTTTCTAACAGACACTGGGAGAAAATTTATCTTTCAGCAGGACAATAACCTAAAACACAAGGACAAACATACACTAATGGCTTACCAAGACGACATTCAATGTTCCTGAGTGGACTTATTACAGTTTTGACTTAACACTAGAAACCCTGGGCCTCGATGCAGCCCCCTTCAAGCTAATGAGCAGTCATTCTGACTGCAACATTCTAACAATTCGTTAGKGCTAACCCAAACATTTTCTTGCCTTGCCATGCAAAATGTCAATTGCCGCAGAAAAATCTAACATTTTTGCCAAAAGATTATCACAAAAAATGTCAGCGGAATCCTAGAGGGACTGATTATAGGTAAATAATACAAACCAGACTGCCCTTATAGCCAATCAGAACAGAGTATTCAACAATGCCATGGTATAAGCACAGAACTGATCTGAGCTAATCTCTTCATACAACAACAACAATAATAATAAAGTGCATGCTTTTAGGCAATACGCTGTAGTCAGTTAGATGAGTGACATGATTCTCAATGTTAGTGAATTCAGGTATATTACAGTAGAGGTCGACCGATTATGATTTTTCAACGCAGATACCAATTATTGGAGGTCCAAAAAAAAGACGATAACGATTAACCGGAAGATTATTTTTTTTCCGGCATATATAAAATAAGACAATTACAACAATACTGAATGAACAATGAACACTAATTTTAACTTAATATAATACATAATTAAAATCTATTTAGTCTCAAATAATGAAATATGTTCAATTTGGTTTAAATAATGCAAAAACACAGTGTTGGAGAATAAAGTAAAAGGGCCATGTAAAAAAGCTAACGTTTAAGTTCCTTGCTCAGAACATGAGAACATATGAAAGCTGATGGTTCAATATTACCAGTTCTTCAATATTCCCAGTTAAGAAGTTTTAGGTTGTAGTTATAGGAATTATGACGCGTCGACTATCTTTTTATACCATTTGTATTTCATATACCGTTGACTATTGGATGTTCTAATAGGCACTTCAGTATTGCCAGTCATAAACAGAGCTGTGAAGCAAGCATTGCTAAGATCTGCTGGCAAACGCAGGAAAGTTTGAATGAATGCTTACGAGCCTGCTGCCGCCTACCACCGCTCAGTCAGACTGCTCTATCAAATCAAAGACTTCATTATAATAAACACACAGAAATACGAGCCTTAGGTCATTAATATGGTCAAATCTGGAAACTATCTTTTCGAAAAACAAAACGTTTATTCTTTCAGTGAAATACGGAATCTTTCCGTATTTTATCAAACTGGTGGCATCCACAAGTCTAAATATTGCTGTTACATTGCACAACCTTCAATGTTATGTCATAATTATGTAAAATTCTGGCAAATTAATTACAGTCTTTGTTGGCAAGAAATGGTCTTCACACAGTTCGCAATGAGCCAGGCAGGCCAAACTGTTGCATATACCCTGACAGTGCAATGAACGCAAGAGAAGTGACAAAATTTCTGTAGTTAATATTACCTGCTAACATGAATTTATTTTAACTAAATATGCAGGTTTTAAAAAATACACTTCTGTGTATTGATTTTAAGGAAGGCATTGATGTTTATGGTTAGGTACATTCGTGCAACGATTGTGCTTTTTTCACAAATGCGTTTTGTTAAATCATCCCCCGTTTGGCGAAGTAGGCTGTGATTAGATGATAAATTAACAGGCACCGCATTGATTATATGCAACGCAGGTCAAGCTAGTCAACCTAGTAATATCATCAACCATGTGTAGTTAACTAGTGATTATGTGAAGATTGATTGTTTTTCATAAGATACGTTTAATGCTAGCTAGCACCTTACTTTGGCTCCTTGCTGCACTCGCATAACAGGTGGTCAACTTGCCACGCAGTCTCCTCGTGGAATGCAATGTAATCAGCCACAATCGGCGTCCAAAAATGGCAGTTACCGATTGTTATAAACTTGAAATCGGCCATGCCGATTAATCGGTCAACCTCTAACATACAGTGCCTTGGGAAAGTATTCAGACCTTGACTTTTTCCACATTTTGTTACGTTACAGCCTTATTCTGAAATGGATTAACTTCTTTGGGATAGGGGCAGCATTTTCACATTTGGATGAAAAMCGTGCCCAGAGTAAACTGCCTGCTACTCAGGCCCAGTTGCTAATATATGCATATTATTAGTAGATTTGGATAGAAAAGACTCAAAAGTTTCTAAAACTGTTTGAATGATGTCTGTGAGTATAACAGACCTCATATGGCAGGCGAAAACCTAAGAAATATCCAACCAGGAAGTGGGAAATCTGAGGTTTGTGGTTTTTCAACTCATCGCCTATCGAATATACAGTGTCTATAGGGTCCTATTGCACTTCCTAAGGGTTCCACTAGATTTTCAACAGTCTTTAGAACCTTGTTTGATGCTTCTACTGTAAAGGAGGCAGGAATGGGAGCTGAATGAGTCAGAGGTCTGCCAGAGTGGCATGAGCTGACCACACGCGCGTTCACGTGAGAGCGACCTGCGTTCCATTGCAATTCTAAAGACAAAGGAATTCTCCGGTTGGAACATTCTTTAAGATTTATGTTAAAAACATCCTAAAGATTGATTCTATACATCGTTTGACATGTTTCAACGGACTGTAACGGAACTTTTTGACTTTGTCTGGACCTAGTGATCGCACGTCATGGATTTGTGAACTCAAGGCGCGAACAACAAGGAGGAATTTGGACATAAATGGACTTTATTGAACTAAACAAACATTTATTGTGGAACTGGGATTCCTGGGAGTGCATTCTGATGAAGATCATCAAAGGTAAGTGAATATTTATAATGCTATTTCTGACTTCTGTTGATTCCGCAACATGGCGGGTATATGTTTGGCTTGTTTTGGTCTCTGAGCGCTGGTACTCAGATTATTGCATGGTTTGCTTTTTCCGTAAAGCTTTTTTGAAATTTGACAAAGCGGTTGCATTAAGAAGAAGTATATCTATAATTCTGTGCATAATACTTGTATCTTTTATTAAAGTTTATTATGAGTATTTCTGTAAATTGATGTGGCTCTGTGCAAATTTACGGGATGTTTTGGAGCAACAAATGTAAACTGAGGTTTTTGGATATAAATATTGAACTTGATCAAACAAAACATACATGTATTGTGTAACATGTTGTCCCGGGAGTGTCATCTGATGAAGAATATCAAAGGTTAGTGATTAATTTTATCTCTATTTCTGCTTTTTGTGACTCCTCTCTTTGGTTGGAAAATGGATGTATGCTTTCTGTGACTAGTTGCTGACCTAACATAATGATATGTTGTGCTTTCGCCAAAAGCCTTTTTGAAATCGGACACTGTGGTAGATTAACGAGAAGTGTATCTTTAAAATGGTGTCTAATACTTGAATGCTTGAGAAATTTGTATTATGAGAATACTGTTGATTGAATTGGCACCCTGCAATTTCATTGGCTGTTGGCGAGGGTTCCCGCTAGCGGTTCCCCGTTCCCAGACAGGTTAAATAAATAAAATCCTCAATCTACACACAATAGCCCATAATGACAAAGCAAAAACAGGGAGACTAGTCAGGATCGAGGAAAAGATGAACGGAGCAAAGTACAGAGATCCTGTACCAGAGCACTCAGGACCTCAGACTGGGGGCGAAGGTTCACCTTCCAACAAGACAACGACCCTAAGCACACAGCCAAGACAACACAGGAGTGGTTTCGGGACAAGTTTCTGAATGTCCTTGAGTGGCCCAGCCAGAGCCCGGACTTGAACCCGATTGAACATCTCTGGAGAGACCTGAAAATAGCTGTGTAGCAACATTCCCCAGCTAACCTGACAGAGCTTCAGGATCTGCAGAGAAGAATGGGAGAAACTCCCCAAATACAGGTATGCCAAGCTTGTAGCGTCATATCCAAGAAGACTCGAGGCTGTAATCGCTGCCAAAAGGTTTAAACAAAATACTGAGTCAAGGGTCTGAATACTTATGTAAAAAAGGTATTGGTTTATAATTTTTAATAAATTTGCAAAAATGTCTAAAAACCTGTTTTTGCTTTATCATTATGAGGTATTGTGTGTAGATTGTTGAGGAAAAACAATTTAATCTATTTTAGAATAAAGCTGTGACGTAGCAAAATGTGGAAAAAGTCAAGGGGTCTGAATACCTTCCGAATGCACTGTATAATCCCAGATAAGGCCACCATTTTATCTCTACGAAAAAAAGCGCTGGCTAAGTTTGTCAGTCATGCCTAGAGAGGACACAGCTTTTGTCAAATTGATGTAAAAAGTCGATTTTTTCCATTTTAGCTAACCCTTTTCCTAACCTTAACTGCTACGTTAATTCTCCTAACCAGCTGCGTAAATTCTACGTAAATTCTCCGAAACCTACTATGAAGTGTCAATTTTGATAAAACCATTTGCCAGGGTAGGGTTGCTACTACAGCCCTGTGAATTTGGGCCCACACACACCATATAACTAGGAATTACAATAATAGAATGGGCATGAAAACTCTTATGATGGGATAAAGGTGAGCCATTTTGGTCAAGCAGATGGTCAACCATGGTTTGCCAATGCTGTAATAAGCTATTGTGTAAAATTCATTTTAAGAATAATTCTGCAKTGTATGTTTGTTAGCCAGCCAACCAGACAGTTTTAAGGAATGATTCCATTTAAAAAAAATCTTATTATAAAAAAGGTGCTATAATACAGAAATCAATCCGCCAGTTCCTGGTTGCTAAAATTCTAAATTTGCCTAATTTTAGTTAATGTGACAAAACAATCATCTAAACCGCTGTGAAATATTTTTTCAATAACCAAAAACAGTATTTTCAGCTGTATAAAGTTGGTGTACAAAACCCAAAGTAAGATGCAAAAACGAAACTTAAGCATGGGAAGAATAGAAATAATGCACATAGAATAGATCTACCACTTCTTAGACTTGCGTTCAATGAGAATGACAGATCTAACACTCACATTGCTATGTGAATTTCATCAGTCGCCCAAAAAGTTACATATTGCAGCTTTAACTGCCAATATGCCAACATTACATTCAAACAATGCAGTCAATCCACAATAGAGGTCTTCATGGGTCTATCTGCTGTAGCTACATAGACCCGAGAKCCAATGCCAATCTAACAGGACCTGGCCCAGAACCCTTAGGACCAGTTAGAATATTGGGTCCACACGGATCCGCGAAGCCCTCTAATACACAGCCATACACCGGCTGAATCTGTGGATGATAAGACTTACACAAGTTGATACTGCATCATATAATAGCACTCACAGCTTTCCAAGAAAACAAAAATGTAGACATATATGGTCTGTTTACACATATTTTAGAGGCTATTTATACAGAATATTTGTATAAYCTGTATTTTTAATTACATGACAATATCTTTGGTTGACAATTCTATTACACAATTTCTGAGATGTCACTTAACTTTTATTTTCGTGCATAAGTAAAACCGGGATTACGCCCCTACTGCCACTCAATACAATTGAACRGGTTTGGGTTTCACCCTGACCAATATGGCTGGAAATTAAAACCAATTCTCGAACTTTCAGGATTTATAACATAGTCCCCCTTGTAACTAAATAGGATCTATACCACACACATTGTTCGATCCAAGCTAGCTACCTACTTAGCTACGTGATATGTCAAAAATCAAGCAGCTACTGACATTATTTGTTTWTATTTACCTGCCGAATGTATAGACAAGCTAGCTAACTACACATATTCACCAACATGCATTGATCATACGAAGAGTAAAGTCCTGACGTAASCTGGCAAGCCTGTATACTGCAGTGCGTAAACGAGAACAACCAAAAACGCAACTAGAGAGGATAGCTAACGTTAACTAGCTATGCTAAATAACGGGSTAGCTAATTAGGTTAGCTAGCTACTCATTACTAGTTAGTTGGCTAGTAAGTTACCGATTTAACCTACTGACATAATTGACGGGTAACAGCATGTGAGTAAATCAGCCTATTCAAAACTAACCTACCCGTCTCCCACAGTAAAAATTATTATGACTGGACACTAACGTTAACGCTGGCAGCTATCATGTGGCCAGTTAGCTGCTAAAGTGTTGGATTGCTAGCTAGCTGTCAAAGCTAGCCACCTTGCTAGCAAACTAGGTGGAGAGGTTAGCCTGGCTAACTGGATAGCCGATTAAACATAACTCCATGATTTAAGATGGATTTTCCAACGATTTTCCGTAAATAGTTGAGTTTAGTAGGTTAAGTGGATGTGAGCATGCAGTCAAACAGTATTGGTTATGTGACAAACCCTGCAGGTAGTTGGGCTAATTTGCAAGCTAGCTACAAGGCTAGCCAGCTTTGTGTCAGACATTTCTCATTTTCACCCAACCTACCTTCCTTGGTTTATCCCTTGCTCTTTGTCATTGATAGCCGTGGTATAAATCCTCCTGTATCTTTCCGCCAATGCTCGCCCAGAGAGTAGAAGCTGGTACCGACTTCGGCAATCCGACTGGGTTCCCGGTGTTTGACACGAACCCATACCCGACCCAATGGAGGAGAAATCGTCACCAACTCCAGAAATGACCCTGATGCCTAGCCTCATCGAAGGCGATGTGGATGGAAGAATCCCTCCACCGGCTGCAGCAGCAGCACACATCATCGTTTTGGAGAACAATGCATATATTACATTTAAAAAACTAGATCGTTTTCAATTATTTCTCAACGGTCATTTTAAAAGCCTACATTTCGCGTCATTTGTCCATCCTGTACTGCAAAAACAGCAGAATTGTTACATCCCAGTGTATCTTCCAAAAACTGAAAAAAATTTAGCCCGCGCGATGCAACTGGGAAATATGCTTCTAATTTCAGAGCGTCGAATCGTTCTTTCTTTKGCGGTATTCCGAATCTCAAACCAAATCGTCTTTTAATTTGGGATTAAAGCAAAGAATCTCAAAGAAAATGTGTCATATCGCCTTTTGTTCTAGTTTGTTCCTTGTGTATTTCTTCACCCCGTATTGGCAGCACCGTCAGTTGAGCTGCCATTTTAGCTTCATCATCCTTCCCTGTTCGTCGTTTCGCTGTCAAGCATGCATGCTGGGATACATTTCCATGCACATAATACTGTATTTGTAGTAGTAATGGTATTATTCTAGGACACTGTCACTCACTGCATATTGGAATAATTCTTCGTATTTACAATTCCCGATAAATAATTAACAGTGTTTTGTAATAGGAAATAATTCAGTTTTTATAAATATGTAGCTAGTTATTATTTTGAAAACAAGGACTTTCATTCAAGGACAATGCAATGTCTAATATATACATATCAAGTTAGGCCTAAATAGTCTGCTTTTGAATCTATTCATGTTTTTTCTTTCTTTCTTGGCCTTAATTTTAAGGATATGGTCAGTAACCATGGCAACCGTATCAAATGGAAAATAATTGGCTACTTATCTAAAGGCCTGCGATACATTTAATCTCTGGGGGGAGAACACTTAAAAAGTATGGTACTTTTCCATTAAGAAAAAATTATGGGACTTGCTTTAACTCTTTACAAGTATTTTTGTAGCAGTGGAAGTATCAAATGTTTTACTTATGCCAAGCAGTTAAATATTGTCATAGTTAAATTTAGCAAAATGATTTGTCTGATCATTCTGATAGACCACATCCTTATTACTTTGGATTGTGGGGCAGTTAGATATTTTATACACTCTCCTACTATAATACCACAGTATATGCAGTACAGAAGACAAGGAGGCATTGTTGAAGTACTGCAGTGAAAGGTCCTCAGAGGAGGAAGGGGAGGGCCATCCTCCTGAGTGAAATGTCATACAAATAAAAAATAGTGAAACACTAAAAAGTTATCATTTTTAGATAAAACTATACTAAATATATTAATATGTCACCAAATAATTGATTAAAACACACTGTTTTACAATGAAGGTCAATAGTAACTTCAACAGCACTTTCTGGGGTAGCACCATGGTGTAGCCGGAGGACAGCTAGCTTCTGTCCTCCTCTGGGTACATTGACTACAATACAAAACCTAGGAGGCTCGTAGACTTCACCCCCTTCCATAGACCTACATGGTAATTATGACCACTTCCGGAGGACATCCTCCAGCCAATCAAAGCTTTTTCAGTATGAACTGACATGTTGTCCATCCAATCATAGGATGAGGATCAGAGAATTAACCTGGGCTGCGGTCCAAATAATTAAAAGAAACACCCTCATRCACTTACCCTTGCCTTGGGGGAATCCCCATCGCCATCTTGGAGGGTGGTCCAAATGATTAGCCAAGCAAGGGAAGTTTGCAACGTAAGCCCCTCAGCCTTCGTTTTTAGTCGGCTTTGCGAGTGTAAGATTTTGTTCACTTCGGGGCCTGAAACTCCCCATAATTTAATTTGCGACGATTGTAAATTCGCTAAGAAAAGTCKACGAAAACTTAAAAACAACATCAACTGAGAAGTCAACATACAAGTGTAAGTAAAAACAAATGCAAATGAGTTAGACATTTTGCTGCTATGTAAAAAGTAAATATGTTTTGTTTGGTTATCTTTTGTCAATTGTAGAAATAAAAAATGCTCCTTCTTCAGAAGTTCCAGCTAGGCAGGCTAACGTTAGTTAGCTAATTAATTTGCTAGCCATCATACAGTAGGCATATATTAATAAAAATTTTAAAATAAGTATACATGCACTCAAATTGACTCTAGCGCATATAAAGCACTCACAAGCTACCGGTGGCTGAAAACACAAGCATCGCGGGATGAACGAGTGACGAATTGGGGTGGTCCATTTAGGGTGGTCCATTTAAAAATCATTCATTCCGTGTACTCTGAGCATGTGCTGACCAACTGGCAAGTGTCTTCACTGACATTTTCAACCTGTCCCTGACTGAATCTGTAATACCAACATGTTTCAAGCAGACCACCATAGTCCCTGTGCCCAAGAACACTAAGGTAACCTGCCTAAATGACTACCGACCCGTAGCACTCACGTCTGTAGCCATGAAGGGCTTTGAAAGGCTGGTCCTGGCTCACATCAACACCATTATCCCAGAAACCCAAGACCCACTCCAATTTGCATACCGCCCCAACAGATCCACAGATGATGCAATTGCACTCCACACTGCCCTTTCCCACCTGGACAAAAGGAACACCTCTGTGAGAATGCAATTCATTGACTACAGCCAGTGGTGTGAAGCGGGTTAAACCAAGGCCTCATACCTTTTAAAGGGTTAATCAATTCTGTATTGATAAACTGTAAGGTCTCCTCTTCAGGAGACCTCTGTGTGTGTATTAAAACCTGTTTTTGAGTGTTGTGACCTACGTTCATCTACGTTCAGACACCTCCTGTCTGGATCCCACTGTGTTTATCTGGTTTTCTGAGAACACAAGGCTGCCACAGACCTGATGAAACCAGCCACCTGTCAGAAGATGCTTACACTCATTCACATTGTTATGACTCTATACTTGTGATGGAAGGTTAAGTTTCGGTCAAACCCACTTCTGAGTTTTTACTTGCTGATAAGATGGTTGCTGCTGTCAGTGGGTTAGATTTATTAAAATGTTGCTGCCAGGGAAATTCACYCAAGAAGYACTGGGAGAGGCTATATGAGTTATAGGATGTCTTAGACATTTTGCAGAACTTGGGGAGAACTATCCTATACTGTTATACTGTAATCTGTACCAACTTCTGCCTACAATTGTATTACTAAAGGAGTATTTTAATACTTAAACAAAGAGTCAGTGTTTCCTTTCCATTACTAATGTATGTTTGATTAATTCTAAGAACTTATTCAGAGACTGACCCATGTAACGGCTGTCCTCGCTGACAGACGGAGAGGACCAAAACGCAGAGTGGTTAGTGTTCATTATTTAATGAAAGTCAAACAAACACTTCAAAATACAAAACAACCAACAAACGTGACAAAACCGAAACAGTCCTGTGTGGCACAAACACTGACACAGGAACAAACACCACACAAAACACACGTGAAACCCAGGCTGCCTAAGTATGATTCTCAATCAGGGACAACGATTGACAGCTGCGTCTGATTGAGAATCATACCCGGCCGAACACAAACATCCCAACATAGAAAATCACACATAGACAAACCCACCCACCTCACGCCCTGACCAACTAAATAAATACAAGACAAAAGAAAACAGGTCAGGAACGTGACATAACCCCCCCCCTTAAGGTGCGAACTCCGGGCGCACCAGCATAAACTCTAGGGGAGGTTCTGTGCGTGGGCGCCTGTCCACGGTGCGGCTCTGGCGTGGTCGTTGGTCCCACCCTACCATAGTCAATCCCCTCCTCCGTAGCCTCCTCCAAATTAACCCCACTAGATTAAAGAGGGGGCAGCACCGGACTAAGGGGCAAACACCGGAATGAGGGGCAGCACCGGACTGAGGGGCAGCACCGGACTGAGGGCAGCACGCGAGCTGACTGGAGGACGGACTCTCTGGCTGGCTGGCTCTGGCGGATCCTGGCTGGCTGGCTCTGGCGGATCCTGGCTGGCTGGCGATCCTGGCTGGCTGGCTCTGCCGGATCCTGGCTGGCTGGCTCTGGCGGATCCTGGCTGGCTGGCTCTGGCGGATCCTGGCTGGCTGGCTCTGGCGGATCCTGGCTGGCTGGCGGCCCTGGCGGATCCTGGCTGGCTGGCGTCCCTGGCGGATCCTGGCTGGACGGTCCTGGCTGGTCCGTGGCTGGACTCGGCTGCTCACCTGGCTGGCTCTCTGTGTCCTGGCGACAGCTCCTGCTGGCCCTGGCTGGATGGCTCTGGTGGTCTGGCTGGACGTACGTCTGGCTTGTGTCTGGCTGGAGCCGGCTTCTGGCTGGTCCCTGGCTGGACGGCTCTCTGCGGATCCTGTCTGGGAAGCTCTGGCTGCTCCTTCTGGCGGAGGGCTCTGGCTGCTCCTGTCTGGCGGAAGGCTGGCTGCTCCTGTCTGGCGGAAGCTCTGGCTGCTCCTGTCTGCGCGGAAGGCTCTCTGGCTGAAGGCTCGTAGGGTTCCTGTCTGGCGGAAGGCTCTAGCGGCTCCTGTCTGGCGGAAGGCTCGACGCGGCTCCTGTCTGCAGACGGCTCATGAAGGCTCAGGACAGACGGCGGCTTATTTGAAGGCTCAGTACAGACAGTGCCGTCTTTGAAGACTCAGTACAGACGGGCAGCTCTGACGGCTCGGACAGACGGACAGCGCTGGGCAGGCAGACAGTTCAGACACTGGGCTGCGCTGGAGAGGAGGAAGGCTCTGACAGCACTGGACAGGTGGGAGCAACTGGAGAGAGAAGACGGAGAGACAGCCTGTGCGGGGGGCTGCCACCGGGACTGGTACGTGGAGGTGGCACCGGAAAAACCGGACCGTGAAGGAGACACGTGCTCTTGAGCACCGAGCCCACCAACCTCACCTGGTTGAATGGCCCCGTAGCCCTGCCAGTGCGGCGAGGTGGAATAGCCTGCACTGGGCTATGCTGGCGAACCGGGGACACCATTTGTAAGGCTGTGCCATGTATGCCGGCCCGAGGAGACGCACTGCGGAGGCCAGATGCGTTGGGCCGGCTTCATGACACCCGGCTCGATGCCCAACCTACACCGGCCAGTGCGGCAAGGTGGAATAGCCCGCACTGGACTAAGCACGCGTACTGGGGACATGTGCGCTTTACCAGATAACATGGTGTCTGACCAGTAACGACGCCCTCTCATCCACGGTAAGCACGGGGAGTTGGTCAGGTATCCTACCCGCCGAACACAAAACATCCCAACAATAGAAAATCACACATACGACAAACCCACCCAACTCACGCCCTGACCAACTAAATAAAATCAAGACAAAAGAAAACAGGTCAGGAACGTGACCAACCAAAACGACGCTCAGCAGTGGATAGGTACTCGGAGCAGTCTTCTGTTCCGACTTAGGAAGTCTGCACACCACCCACTTGTCCCGGGTATTTTACTTGCTGATGTCCAATCTCTCGATATTAAAGTTGATGAGCTCAAGGCGAGAGTTGCTTTTCAGAGAGACACCAGGGATTGTAATATTCTCTGCTTCACGGAAACATGGCTCTCGAGAGAAATACTCAGTACATTGCGCCGACAGGAACAAACATCTCTCTGGGAAGCAGAAGGGTGTAGGTATATGTTTTATGATTAACGTCTTATGGTGAACTGTGATAACATACAGGTACTCAAGTCCTTCTGTTCACCCAACCTAGAATATCTCACAATCAAATGCCGAACGTACTATTCCCCCAAGAGAATTTTCGTCAATAATAGCCACAGCGGTCTATATCCCCCCTCAAGCCGATACCACAATGGCCCTCAAAGAACTTCACTGGACTTTATGCAAACTGGAAACCACATATCCTGGGGGTGCATTTATTGTAGCTGCCGATTTTAACAAAGCAAATTTGAGGAAAAGGCTCCCGAAATTCTATCAACATATTGATTGTTGTACTCGCGCTGCTAAAACTCTGGACCATTGTTATACTACCTTCCAGAATGCATATAAGGCCCTCCCCCTCCCTCCATTCGGCAAATCGGACCACGATTCCATCATGCTCCTCCACCCTATATGCAGAAACTAAAACAGGAAGCACCCGTGGTTAGGACTATTCAATGCTGGTCTGACCAATCAGAATCCACACTTCAAGATTGTTTTGATCAC
>NC_036839.1:2419154-2449251 GCF_002910315.2 Salvelinus sp. IW2-2015
ACCCCTACACATGATGCTGCCACTCCTGTGCTTCACGGTTGGGATGGTTTCTTAGGCTTGCAAGCTCCCCCTTTTTCTCCAAACATAACAATGGTCATTATGGCCAAACAGTTCTATTTTTGTTTCATCAGACCAGAGGACATTTCTCCAAAAAGTATGATCTTTGTCCCCATGTGCAGTTGCAAACCGTAGTCTGGCTTTTTTATGGCAGTTTTGGAGCGCGGCCTTTCAGGTTATGTCGATATAGGACTCGTATACTGTGGATATAGATACTTTTGTACCTGTTTCCTCCAGCATCTTCACAAGGTCCTTTACTGTTGTTCTGGGATTGATTTGCACTTTTTGCACCAAAGTACGTTCATCTCTAGGAGACAGAACGCGTCTCTTCCTGAGCGGTAAGACTGCTGCATGGTCCCATGGTGTTAATACTTGCGTACTATTGTTTGTACAGAATGAACGTGGTACCTTCAGGTATTTGGAAATTGCTGCCAAGGATGAACCAGACGTGTGGAGGTCTACAATTTTTTTTTTGAGGTCTTGGCTGAATTTTTTTGATTTTCCCATGGCGTCAAGCAAAGAGGCACTGAGTTTGAAGTAGGCCTTGAAATACAATCCACAGGTCACCTCCAATTGACTCAAATTATGTCAATTTGTCTATCAGAAGCTTCTTAAAACCATGACATAATTTTCTGGAATTTTCCAAGTTGTTTAAAGGCACAGTCAACTTAGCGTATGTAAACCTCTGACCCACTGGAATTGTGATATAGTGAATTATAAGTGAAATCATCTGTCTGTAAACAATTGTTGAATAATTTACTTGTGTCATGCACAAAGTAGATGTCCTAACCGATTTGCAGAGGGTGGTGCAGTCTGCCCAACTCATTACCGGAGGCAAACTTCCCGCCCTCCTGGACACCTAATTCCATAGTAAGGCCAAAAAGATGACGTCAACCACCCGAGCCACTGCCTGTTCAATTCGCTATCATCCAGAAGCAGAGGTCAGTACAGGTGCATCAAAGCTGGGACTGAGAGACTGAAAAACAGCTTCTATCTCAAGGCCATCAGACTGCTAAACAGCAATCACTAACACATAAGAGAAGGCTGCCTYTAGACATAGATTAGAAATRACTGGCCACTTTTAGAAATGGATCACTAGCCACTTTAATKATGTTTCCGTGTCTAGCYTTACTCATCTCATATGTATAAACTGCACTCCACACTATTCTACGGTATCTTAAATTGTGTTTACATATTGCATCACCCATCTCATATGTATATACTGTATTGTATTCMATACTACACCACTGACTGTTAAACAGCCATCTCCAGCACATCAGAGGCTGCTGCCTATTAACATAYATTAGGAATCACTGGCCACTTTAAGGAAATGAAATGCTAGCCACTTTAATAATGTCTCCGTATCTTGCATTACTCATCTCATATGTATAAACTGTACTCTATACTATTCTACGGCATCTTAGTCACTTTAATTGTGTGTAAACATTGCATTACCCATCTCATATGTATATACTATATTCTATACTATGCCACTGTATCTTAGTCCAATGTCGCTCTGACATATATTTATATATTCTTAATCCATTCCTTACTTAGATTTATGTGTATTTTGGGTATATGTTGTGAAACTGTTGGATATTACTTGTTAGATATTACTGCACTGTCGGAGCTAGAAGCACAAGCAGTTCGCTACACCCGCAAAAACATCTGCTAAGCAGGTGTATGTGACCAATACATTTGATTTGATAGTAGCCCTCATTCCTATTCTCCAGAATATTGTACTATAAATGTCTTTATTAAATGCTTCAGGTTAAAATAATTAGTCTTTGACGATTTCTGAAACACACTTTGTCATCTCCGTGCATTCCGCGCAATTGGTCTGATGAATCCAAATTTGAGATTTTTGGTTCCAAGCGCCGTGTCTTTGTGAGATGCAGAGTAGGTGAACGGATGATCTCTGCATGTGTGGTTCCCACCGTGAAGCATGGAGGAGGAGGTGTGATGGTGTGGGGGTGCTTTGCTGGGGACACTGTCTGTCATTTATTTAGAATTCAAGGCACACTTAACCAGCATGGCTACCACAGCATTCTGCAGCGATATGCCGTCACATCTGGTTTGTGCTTACTGAGACTATCATTTCATGATTTTTAATGGAATATCTACATAGGTGTATAGAGGCCCATTATCAGCAACCATTACTCCTGTGTTCCAATGGCACGTTGTGTTAGCTAATACAATTTTATCATCTAATGGCTTGGGGTAGAAGCTGTTTAGAAGCCTCTTGGACCTAGTACCGTTTGCCGTGCGGTAGCAGAGAGAACAGTCTATGACTAGGGTGGCTGGTGTCTTTGACAATTTTTAGGGCCTTCTGGCTGGTGTCTTTGACAATTTTTAGGGCCTTCTGGTTGGGGCATGTACGTACGGTCACTATGGGGACGACGTCATTGATGCACTTATTGATGAAGCCAATGACTGATGTGGTGTACTCCTCAATGCCATCCGAGGAATCTCAGAACATATTTCAGTCTGTGCTAGCAAACAGTCCTTTTGCTTAGCATCTGCTTCATCTGACCACTTTTTTATTGATTTAGTCACTGATGCTTCCTGCTTGAATTTTTGCTTGTAAGCAYGTATCAGGAGGATAGAGTTATGGTCAGATTTTCCAAATGGAGGGCGAGGGAGAGCTTTGTGTGCATCTCTGTGTGTGGAGTAGAGGTGGTCCAGAGTTTTTTTCCCTCTGMTTGCACYTTGAACAWGCTGATAGAAATTTGGTAAAACGGATTTAAGTTTCCCTGCATTAAAGTCCTCTTCTACTAGGAGCCATGCCTCTGGGTGCACGTTTTCTTGTTTGCTTATGGCAGAATACAGGTCATTCAATGCTGTCATAGTGCCAGCCTCTGACTGTGGTGGTATGTAAACAGTTACGAAAGGTACAGATAAAAACTCTCTCTGTAGATAGTGTGGTCTACAACTTATGATGAGATACTCTACCTCAGGCGAGCAATAGCTCGAGACTTCCTTAGATATRGTGCAKRAGCTGTTGTTTACAAAAATACATAGTKCGCCTGTTATGTGCCTCCTAGAAGGAGGGAGGTGCAGGAATCAGGAGCAGGAGAGCAAGGAAGTCCCAGTGGCACAATAGTTTAATAAYTAGTRCCAACTCAACAACAACATGGGGGGGAAACACGCCCAAACGAGGTCGCCACACACAGGGAAATAAACGCTACACACGGAGGAGAAACCTCTACTCCTAAACACCTTTCAAAACAGTACAACTGCCGTGAGAAAAGAAAACCCAGTGGTGCAGACACGCACCCCTAACAACGTAACCACAGCAAACAATCCAGCACAAAAACTAGCAGGCAGCGGAGGTTAATAATAAACCCACTGAAATCAACTAATAGGACACAGGTGTAAACAATACAGACAGACGCAAACTAAAAGGAAAAATGGATCGGTGGCAGCTAGTAGGCCGGCGACGACGACCGCCGAGCACCGCCCGAACAGGGAGAGGAGCCACCTTTGGTGGAAGTCGTGACACTGCCGCCCCTTGTCTTACCAGACGCTGCTGTTCTATCCTGCCAGTGCAGCGTATAACCAGCCAGCAGTATGTTGATAGTGTCGTCGTTCAACCACGACTTCGTGAAGCATAAGATATTACAGTTTTGAATGTCCCGTTGGTAGTTTAATCTTCCGCMTAGGTAATCTATTTTARTCTCCAAAGATTTCARGTTTGCTAGCAGAATGGAAGGAAGTGGGGGTTTATTCGATCGCCTACAAACTCTCAGAAGGCAGCCCGCCCTCCGGCCCCTTTTACTCCACCTCCTCTTCAAGCAAATCACGGGTATCGGGGCCTGTTCCCGAGAAAGCAGTATATTGTTCGCGTCGGGCTCGTCAGGCTCGTTAAAAGAAAAATAGGATTCTGCCAGTCCGTGGTGAGTAATTACAGACCTGATGTCCAGAAGTTATTTTTGGTCATAAGAGATGGTAGCGGCAACATTATGTACAAAATAAGTAAAAAAAGAAGTTAAACAAAGCAAATAAACATAACAAAAAACACCATCGGTTGGGGATACGTAAAACGTCTGCATTTGATGCATCAACCCGGGTTTTGAGTTCGTCATATTTTTGTGACGCTTTATCAATCTGTTCTTGAACATAAACATTTTGTTCACACGTTCGGGTTTTCTCAACTTTATACAGTTGTCCTAGTTTCCTCAYTTGTTTGGACTTTAGCTGCAGTTCKTCATCTGACTGTTGCCATTCTATGTCCTACTGTTGCTACCCCTTCCTGGCTCTCTCCAGCTTTCCCTGCAGGTCAGTCACTTCCTGTTCATTCCTAGCCTATTCCTGGTGATACTGGACTGTCAGTAATATTAACTGACACTCATAATTCAGGGCTAGACTGGAGAGAACATTTACCAGGGCGCCCTATTTTGGAGAACGAAGGAGAACGAAGGGCGCAATTTCTGCAGTTTTCTTGCTTTAAGCATCTTTGTCCAAAATTCTCAACTCTTCGGCATAATTGGGGTAAACATCTTTGCAGAGTTTTTCAATTAACCTCTCGGTCTAGCGCAAGTTGAAATTTAAATGGGTGGACAGTTACCCTCAGGAGYTCCTTTTACTCGACTAAAACCTTGTTAGCGCTCAATGAAAGGGTGTATTGATCGGCAGATAACTGACTCTAGTTGGTTGAATATTGGAAGTCTGGCTGCGGAAATTAATTTACAAATTATTTTATTGATCAATGCAAGTTGTTACAGAATCCCCCAGCCGAGGGCGCTGTGACACTAATTTCCAGCGTGTGTGTTGTTGTTTATGTCTGGTTGGAGACGRGTTGTCTGACTCTCACCCGTCCTCCCCCTCATGTGAGATATCTATATCACGTCCGGCTCATGGCTTCAGCCAATTGGACAATAGCCATTAGTCTTACCCCTGTGCACGCTCTAGCCACGCAGTCTCTCCAGGTTCTGATTGGCTAGCCAGCCTGAACCACACTCTCCACGTGAGTAAATATTGCCCTACCTGAACASTGTTATTCCAGGCTGTGAATGTTGGTGGACATATGTGCATGGGATGCGTGAACACATAGTAAGTTGTTATTGTTTTTTAGCTTGTCTTTGTATATCACTACGTAGCTATTACAATGTTAAGCTGAAGTTGTTATTGGTATTGGCTATTATTACCTTTAGTGTAATTTTTATGTGTAGTACTTTTTTATGTGTAGTACTGCTATTTATGTTGCCCATTTGTTTTGCCACATTGTATGGTATTAGGTGAGATGTTTACATTAACTCTGCTGTTGTTATTATTGTACAATTATGTAATACCTGGTTATTAGATACTGTCCTTACCTATTGTGCTACTGCAGTTCTGTTCCATTTTTATTCACTGTTGTAGCACATTTGATATGCATACACTACCGGTCAAACATTATAGAACACCTACTCATTTATTTTTACTATTTTCTACATTGTAGAATTATAGTGAAGACATCAAAACTATGAAATAACACATATGGAATCATATAGTAACCACAAAAATATATTCTATATTTGAGATTCTTCAAATAGCCACCCCTTGCCTTGATGACAGCTTTTCACATTATTGGCATTCTCTCAACAAGCTTCACCTGGAATGCTTTTCCAACTGTCTTGAAGGAGTTCCCACATATGCTGAGAACTTGTTGGCTGCTTTTCCTTCACTTGCCCAGGGAACAGTGGGTTAACTGCCTTGCTCAGGGGCAGAATGACAGATTTTTCCCTTGTCAGACTCGCGGATTCAAATGTAGCAACCTTCTGGTTACTGGCCCAATGCTCTAACCACTAGGTTGATGCAGCACTCCATCACTCTCCTCTTGGTAAAATAGCCCTTACAGCCTGGAGGTGTTGGGTCATTGTCCTTTGAAAAACAAAGATAGTCCCACTAAGCCCAAACCAGATGAGATGGCGTATCGCTGCAGAATTCTGTGTAGCCATGCTGGTAAGTGTGCCTTGAATTCTAAATAATCACAGACAGAGTCACAAGCAAAGCACCACCACAACATAAACCTCTCCCCCATGCTTTACGGTGGGAAATACACATGTGGAGATCATCTGTTTACCCACACCATGTCTCACAAAGACACGCCGGTTGGGACCAAAAATCTCCAATTTGGACTCAACACCAAAGGACAGATTTCCACCGGTCTGTGTCCATTGCTCATGTCTTGGCCAAGCAAGTCTCTTCTTCTTATTGGTGTCCTTTAGTAGTGGTTTCTTTGCAGCAATTCAAATGAAGGCCTGATTCACACAGTTCCTCTGATTCACACAGTTGATGTTTAGATGTGTCTGTTAAAACTTCTCTGGTAGGGGCAACTATTCAATTTTGGATGAAAAGCATGCCCAAATTAAACTGCAGCTACTCATCCCCAGAATATAAGATAGCATATATTTAGTATATTTGGATAGAAAACACTCTGAAGTTTCTAAAACTGTTGAATCATGTCTGTGAGTATCACAGAACTATTTAGCAGGCGAAACCCGAGGACAAACCATTCAGATTTATATTTTTTTGAGGTCACTCTCTTTTCAATGAGATTTCATTGGGAAACCAGATTTCTAAGGGACCTTCTTGCAGTTCCTACCGCTTCCACTGGATGTCAACAGTCTTTAGAAATTGGTTGAGGTTATTCCTTAGTGTAATGAAGAAGTACGGCCATCTTGAAGGAGGGTCACTCGAAGAGTCCTGTTTGTTAGAAGCGCGACCAGAAAGCTAGCTACATTGTTTTAATCCTGTATTAACACAGATCATCCCGTCTTCAATTGTATCGATTATTTACGTTAAAAAATACCTAAAGTTGTATTACAAAAGTAGTTGACATTCTGGCAAAGTTTACAGGTAACCTTTGAGATATTTTAGTCACGTTTCACAATTTGGAACCGGTGTTTTTCTGGATCAAACGCGCCAAATAAATGGACATTTTGGATATATATCACGGAATTAATCGAACAAAAGGACATTTTGATGTTTTATGGGACATATTGGAGTGCCAACAACAGAAGCTCGTCAAAGGTAAGGTATGAATTATATTTTTATTTCTGCGTTTTGTGTGCGCCTGCAGGGTTGAAATATGCTTCTCTCTCTTTGTTTACAATGGTGCTATACTCAGATAATAGCATCGTTTGCTTTCGCCGAAAAGCCTATTGTAATTCTGACATGTTGGCTGGATTCACAACCAGTGAGCTTTAATTTGTATTTCATGTGTGATTTAATGAAGTTTGATTTTTACAGAATTTCTATTGTAATTCATTTGAATTTGGCGCTCTGCATTTTCTCAGGCTTTTGCCAAGACAGTAGCTCCCGCCTAAACTCAGATTTTTGGATATAAATATTCAACTTTACCGAACAAAACATACATGTATTGTGTAACATGAAGTCCTATGAGAGTCATCTGATGAAGATCATCAAGGTTAGTGATTAATTTATCTCTATTTCTTCTTTTGGTTACTGCTCTCTTTGGCTGGAAAAATGGCTGTCTTTTTCTGTGACTTGGCTCTAACTACCTACATCAGTTTGGGTTGCTTTTCGTCGATAAAACCTTTTTGAAATCGGACAACTTTGCCTGGATTTACAACAAGTGTATCTTTAAAATGGTGTAAAATAACTTGCATGTTTGAGGAATTTAAATTATGGGATTTCTGTTTGTTTGAATTTGGCGCCCTGCAGTTTCACTGGCTGTTGACGAGTGGACGCTACCGTCCCACATACCCGAGGTTTAACTTCTTGGGAAAGGGGCAGTATGAGTAGCTTGGATGAATAAGGTGCCAGAGTAAACTACTTGTTACCCAGGCCCAGAAGCTAGGATATGCATATAAGTAGTAGATTTGGATAGAAAACACTCTAAAGTTTCCAAAACTGTTAAAATAATGTCTGTGAGTTTAAACAGAACTCATATGGCAGGCGAAAACCTGAGACAAAATCCAACCAGGAAGTGGGAAATCTGAGGTTTGTTGTTTCATTTAAGTCATGCCTATCCAATATGCTGTGTCTATGGGGCCAGATTGCACTTCCCAAGGCTTCCAGCAGATGTCAACAGTCTTTAGAGAAGTTGTTTGAGGCTTCTATTGTGGAAGGGGTCGAATAAGAGCTTTTCAACAAGTGGACTAGGCTGTGGCCAATGACTTGTTTACTGCACGGTCACGCGGGCCGCTGTTCCTTCTTTTTCCTCTTATGAATACGCTATTGTCCGGTTGGAATATATTGAAGATTATTATAAAAAGCCAAAGGATTGATTGTAAACATCGTTTGACATGTTCTACAAGCTGTAATGGAACTCTTTTGACTTTTGTCTGGATTTGCGCTCGTGCCTTTGGGATAGGGATCTAAACGCGCAAACAAATGGAGGTATTTGGACATAAATATGGAGTAATCGAACAAACAAACATTTCTTGGGGAAGTGGAGTCCTGGGAGTGCATTCCGAAAGATCAGCAAAGGTAAGTGAAGATTTATAATGCTATTTATGACTTGTTGACTCCACAATTTGGCGGGTAACTGTATGGCTTGCTTTTGCTGAACGCTGTCTCAGATTATTGAATATTGTGCTTTTGCCTTTTGAAATTGACAAACTTGTTCTTAATGCAACCGCTTTATCTTTAATCTATGTGTTAAAACATGTATCTTTCATCAAAGTTTATGATGAGTATTTCTGTTATTTGATATGGCTCTCTGCAATTTCTCCGGATGTTTTGGAGGCATTTCTGAAAATGGCGCAAATGTAAACTGAGGTTTTTGGATATAAATATGAACTTGATCGAACAAAACATACATGTATTGTGTTACATTGTGTCCTGGGAGTGTCATCTGATTAAGATCTTCAAAGGTTAGTGATTAATTTGATCTATATTTCTGCTTTTTGTGACACCTCTCTTTGGTTGGAAAATGGCTGAATGCTTTCTGTGACTTGGCGCTGTCCTAACATAATGATATGTTCTGCTTTCGCCGAAAACCTTTTTGAAATCGGACACTGTGGTAGGATTAACGAGAAGTGTATCTTTAAAATGGTGTAAAATAGTTGTATGTTTGAGGAATTTTAATTATGAGATTTCTGTTGTTTTGAATTTGGCGCCCTGCAATTTCACTGGCTGAACGATCCCAGAGAGATTAACAAAGAGCGGCAGAATGGGTTAGTCTTATATATTTCAAAAACTAAAATAATTGTATTTGGGACAAATCATTCACTAAACCCTAACCTCAACTAAATCTTGTAATGAATAATGTGGAAATTGATCAAGTTGAGGTGACTAAACTGCTTGGAGTAACCCTGGATTGTAAACTGTCATGGTCAAAACATGTTGGTCGAACAGTAGCTACGATGGGGAGTAGTCTGTCCATAATAAAGCGGTGCTCTGCCTTCTTACCATCACTATCAACAAGGTAGGTCATACAGACCCTAGTTTTGTTGCACCTGGACTACTGTTCAGTCGTGTAGTCAGGTGCCACAAAGAGGGACTTAGTAAAATTACAATTGGCTCAGAACAGGGCAGCATGGCCCTTAAATGTACACGGGGATCTAACATTAATGATATGCATGTCAATCTCTCATGGCTCAAAGTGGAGGAGAGATTGACTTTATCACTACTTGTCTTTGTAAGAAGTGTTGACAAGCTAAATGCACCGAGCTGTCTGTTTAAACTACTCGGACACCCATACATACCCCACAAGACATGCCACCAGAGGTCTCTTCACAATCCCCAAGTCCAGAACAGACTTTGCGTTATTTGTAACTTATTTTGTACATAATGTTTCGGCAACCGTATCTTACGGCAAAAAAAGAGCTTCTGGATATCAGGACAGCGATCACTCGCTTCGAATTAGACTAAGATTTTTTCTTCAACAAGCAGGATGCACAGGACATTCTCCGAACACCCGACAAGGGCAACATCCCAGTTATTGGCAAGAGGAAGAGACGCAGGTACAGAGAACACAGAGCAGGGTGCCTCGTAAGGATTCGCAGAAGGCGAGTGGGAAAGCTGCCGTTACCGTCAATATTACTCGCCAACATCCAATCATTGGACAATAAATTAGACAAGGTACGATCACGAATATCCCACCAACGGGACATCAAAAACAGTAATATCTTATGTTTCACGGAATCGTGGCTGAATGATGACATGGATATTCAGCTAGCGGGATATACACTGCACCGGCAAGATAGAACAGACGAGGGGGGGGCGGTCTGTGCATATTTGTAAACAACACATGGTGCACGAAATCTAAGGAAGTCTCTAGATTTTGCTCACCTGAAGTAGAGTATCTTGCGATAAAATTCAGACCACATGATTTTCCTAGAGAGTTTTCAGCTATAATTTTCGTGGCTGTTTATTTACCACCACAGATGGAAGCTGGCACTAAGACCGCACTCAGTCAGCTGTATAAGGAAATAAGCAAACTGCTCACCCAGAGGCGGCGCTCCTAGTGGCCAGAGACTTTAATGCAGGGAAACTTAAATCAGTTCTACCTAATTTCTATCAACATGTTAAATGTGCAACCAGAGGAAAAAAAATTGAGATCACCTGAACACACAGAGAATCGCCTGAGGTATATCTTATGATAAGCTGTAGACCACACTATCTACCAAGAGAGTTCTCATCTATATTATTCGTAGTCGTCTATTTACCCTCACAAACCGATGCTGGCACTAAGACCGTACTCAACCAGCTGTATAAGTTGAAGAGGGTTAAACCAAGGCCTCATACCTTTTAAAGGGTTAATAAATTGTGTTACGATAAACTGAAAGGTCTCCTCTTCTAGGAGACCTCTGGTGTCTTTATTAACACCTGTTTTGAGTGTTGTGCCCTTCAGACATTATCAGAAGGCGGAAACCGCCTAAGTTCATACATACTCCTCCTGTCTGGACCCCACCTGGTTATCTGAGGTTCTGAGAATACGACTGGTGTTCTGAGAACACAAGGCTGCCGCAGGCCTGATGAAAACAGCCACCTGTCAGAAGATGCTAGGACTTGTTCACCTTGTTATGACTCTACACTTGTGATGAAAGGTCAAGTTTCGGTCAAACCCACTTCTGAGCTTTTAATTGCTGATAAGATGGTTGCTGCTGTCAGGGGGAGGTTAGATTTATTAAAATGTTGTTGCCAGGGAAACTCATGCAAGGAGGATTGGGAGAGGCTATATGAGTTACAGGATCTCAGACATTTTGCAGATCCTGGGGAGAGCTATCATATACTGTACTCTGTACCAACTTCTGCCTACAATTGTATTACTAAAGGATCATTTTAATACTTAAACAAAGAGTCAATGTTTCCTTTCCATTAGTAATGTATGTTTGATAATTATATAGACCTGATAATTTGTTGAAGAAATTGACCAACAAAGACCATAAGGAAACAAGAAAGTTCTCATCCAGAAGCGATGCTCCTAGTGGCGGGTGATTTAAATGGAGGCAAACTTAAATCCGTTTGACCTCATTTCTACCAGCATGTCACATGTGCAACCAGAGGGAAAAAAACTATAGACCATGTTTACTCCACACACAGAGATGTATATAAAGCTCTCCCTCACCCTCCATTTTGCAAATCTGACCATCATTTCATCCTCCTGATTCCTGCTTACAAGCAAAAACTAAAGCAGGAAGTACCAGTGACTCGCTCAATACGTAAGTGGTCAGATGACGCGGATGCTACGCTACAGGACTGTTTCTCTAGCACAGACTGGAATATGTTCCGGAATTCATCCAATGTCATTGAATTCATCCAACCTCATCAATAAGTGCATCGACGACGTCGTCTCCACAGTGACCGTATGTACATATCCCAACCAGAAGCCATGGATTACAGGCAACCTCTGCATCGAGCTAAATGCTAGAACTGCCGCTTTCAAGGAGCGGGACACTAATCCGGACGCTCATATGAAATCCCGCTACGCCCTCAGACGAACCAACAAACAGGCAAAGCTTCAATACAGGATTAAGATTGAATCCTTCTACATCGGCTCTGACGTTCGTCGGATGTGGCAGGGCTTGAAAACTATTACGGACTACAAAGGGAAACCCAGCCGCGAGTTGCCCAGTGACGCGAGCCTACCAGACAAGCTAAATACCTTTTATGCTCGCTTCGAGGCAAGCAACACTGAAGCATGCATAAGAGCACCAGCTGTTCCGGACGACTGTGTGATCACGCTCTCGGTAGCTGATGTGAGCAAGACCATTAAACAGGTCAACATTAACAAAGCCTCGGGGCCAGATGGATTACCAGGACCTGTGCTCAAAGCATGCGTGGACCAACTGGCAAGTATCTTCACTGACATTTTCAACCTCTCCCTGACCGAGTCTGTAATACCAACATGTTTCAAGCAGACCACAATAGTCCTTGTGCCCAAGGAAGTGAAGGTAACCTGCCTAAATGATTACCGCCCATATCACTCACGTCGGTAGCCATGAAGTGCTCTGAAAGGCTGGTCATGGTTCACATCAACAGCATCATCCTGGATACCCTAGATCAGTTGATACCAAACTTTTTATAGTCCCGTACCCTTTCAAATATTCAACCTCCAGCTGCGTACCCCCTCTAACACCAGGGTCAGCGCACTCTCAAATGTTGTTTTTTGCCATCATTGTAAGTCTGCCACACACACTATACAATACATTTATTAAACATAAGAATGAGTGTGAGTTTTTGTCACAACCTGACTCGTGGGAAGTGACAAAGAGCTCTTGTAGGACCAGAGCACAAATAATAATATAATAATAATCAACAATTTTGCTCTTTATTTAACCATCTTACAAATAAAACCTTATTTGTTCACCGAAAATTGTGAATAACTCACCATAGGTTAATGAGAAGGGTGTACTTGGAAGGATGCACATAACTCTGCAATGTTGGGTTGTATTGGAGAGAGTATCAGTCTTAAATCATTTTCCACACACCGTCTGTGCCTGTATTTAGTTTTCATGCCAGTGAGGGCTGAGAATCCACTCTCACATAGGTCCTATACGTGGTTGCAAAGGGCATCCGTGAGGTAACAGCACGATTTGCCAAGGCAGGATACTCTGAGCGCAGCCCAATCCAGAAATCTGGCAGTGGCTTCTGATTAAATTACATTTTCACAGAACTGCTTGTTGCAATTTTGATGCGGCTCTCTTGTTCAGATATCGGTAAGTGGACTGGAGGCAGGGCATGACAGGGATAACGAATCCAGTTGTTTTTGTCATCCGTTTCGGGAAAGTACCTGCGTAATTGCGCACCCAACTTACTCAGGTGCTTCGCTATATCACATTTGACATTGTCTGTAAGCTTGAGTTCATTTGCACACACAAAAAAATCATACAATGATGGAAAGACCTGTGTATTGTCCTTGTTAATGCAGACAGAGAAGAGCTCCAACTTCTTAATCATAGCCTCAATTTTGTCCCACACATTGAATATTGTTGCGGAGAGTCCCTGTAATCCTAGATTCAGATCATTCAGGCGAGACAAAACATCACCCAGATAGGCCAGTCTTGTGAGAGAAGTCAGAGAAGTGAAAATGATGGTCAGTAAAGAAAACTTTTAAAAACGTGTCAAAAAAACGTGTCAATAATTCGCCCCTTGATAACCAGTGCACTTCAGTATGTTGTAAAAGCGTTACATGGTGGCTTCCCATATCATTGCATAGTGCAGAAAATACACGAGAGTTTAGGGGCCTTGCTTTAACAAAGTTAACCATTTTCACTGTAGTGTCCAAAACGCCAGGCATTCACTTGGCAGCAAGACCCTCTCGGTGGATGCTGCAGTGTACCCAAGTGGCGTCGGGAGCAACTACTTGCACATGCGTTACCACTCCACTATGTCTCCCTGTCATGGCTTTTGCGCCATCAGTACAGATACCAACATGAGCAGCAGTGGAATTCCCGTGAGAGTGTAACAGTCCATGTGATTGAACAGTCCATGTGATGTTAATTATTTGACTAGGCTTCCTGTATTTGACATTGTGTTGCTATTTCGCTGAACACTAGATGGTTTAGTTTTATTTTTGGCAGTGAAACGAGGCTAATCAGGCAAGAAAAAAAACTCACCCAAATGTATAGCCCCGTTGGAAAATATATTCTTCCTGCTATAAATCTAAAGGGGTGCTTATTCTACATAAATGCAATCTACCCCTTACAATTGAAAAAAGTGGAAATGATAAACAGGGTAGATGTTCTTACATACTGTATGTTCCACTCTCTATGGAAGGAAAATAGCATTTGTATCTATTTATGCGCTTAACTCACATGACAAAGATTTTCTCCGTTCTGTAACCAGAAATCTGCTCAATTTATTGGATTATAATCTTATTATTGATTCTAAACTAGATAGATCTGGACCTTCTCATAGCTCATTACAAGTGAATGTTTCCAATGCACTGAAAACATTTCTTAAAAATATTAATCTTAATGACTGCTTGGAGATTTCATAATCCCACAACTAAGGACTATACATGCTTTTCTGCTAGATGTAAGACTTTCTCAAGAATTGACTATGTTTTAACATCTACTGATATTACAGGCAACATATAAAAACATTACAGACAATTCTATCTGATCATAATCCCATTCTTTGTCAATTTCAAATCTTCCCAATGAAAAAGTGTGCGCTGAGATGGAGGTTTAATAATACTTTACTATACAACTCTGACTTCATCTTTCAGTTTAGATCCAATTTAAAATACTTTTTTGAAATACATTACCACTCAGTGGAGGACTCAACTATGGTATGGTTAGCTGTAAAAGGTTTATGAGAGGACACACTACACATTTTTCCTCTAATTTTGTCACGACTCCGACCGAAAGTGGCTCCCCTTCCCGTTCGGGTGGCGCTCGGCGGTCGTCGTCGCCGGCCTACTAGCTGCCACTGATTCTTTCCTCCCCCTCCTGTATGTTTATTGGTTACACCTGTTATGAGTTTGTGGTGATTAGTAGGGCTTTATTAGTCAGCCGGCCCGCCTGTTTCTTTGGGCGGGATTGATTGTGGTAACATTTGTGTATGTTGGAGACGAACGTGTTTGTTCCTGTTCGTGGGTTTTGCTGGACTGTTTTAGTCCCCGTGTTTGGGGCATTTGTTTTTCGGCACCCAGTGTTTCGTGAGGTGGCCTATGTCCGCCGTGTGTGCATTAAAGAGCACTATCTTGAACTCTATGTTTCCTGCGCCTGACTTCACACCCACGACACCCAGATCGTTACAAATTTACAGAAATTAAGACTTCCGAAGATCAGTGAATTGGAAAATCATTGGAAAATGGTGGAAGACTCTTTGAGCTAAATTGAGAAATTGAGCTAAAAACAAGTAGACTGGAGCTTGATGACCTGTTGCGAAGTAGAGCAGAATTCCTTATGCAGAAGGTGCGACAAAAATACTATTTTCAAGGGAGTAGGCCCAGCCACTTACTGGTGCTGCAGCTTAAACATGCTGAAACAAGATCATCAATACAGCTGATCAGATCTCCTACTAAGGGACTGATATCTGATCCTACAGAAATACATACAACTTTGAGAGCATATTATTCAGATTCATACAGTTCCTCAAATAGCTTTGATACTTCTGCTTGTCGGCAGTTCCTGGAGAACCTTACGTTGCCCAAACTCTCTCAAGAAGAAACAGTTTTATTAGAGGAACCTGTAACTTTATCTGAACTGAAAGCTGCTCTTTTAAATATGAAGACAGATAAAGCAGCTGGTATTGATGGAATAGCTCCTGAATTCAATCTCAAATTTTGGGATGAGCCAGGACCAGTTATTCTTGAATCGCTTAACATTGCTATTGAAAAATTACAGTTCCACAGAGATATCAATACAGCTATTATATTCCTAATCCCTAAGAAAGGAAAACACCTCACAAGTTGTGTCCACTGAGTGGTCCTAGAAACATTAACGACACTCAGGTGTGTCCTATTTACTCATTATGAGGTGTGTTTTCTATATCCTTTGCTGAAGCTTCAATTATGTGCCGTATGCGTTTGTCTCCTGAGTGAGTTTGAGACTTAGTGTTTGTTGTTTTCCCAGTGTTACTGTGATCCTTCCATTACCGTTTCTCAGTAAAGTATTATGTTTATCCTTAACCGCTAATTCCTCGTCTGGTCTCTTCTCTGCACCTGGGTCCAACCTCACCATGTCACAGCAAGCTTCAGCCCACAACATGGACCCAGCAGAGATCACCCAAATCAGGAATGTTGTAACCCGCCAAGGAGCACTGCTGGGGCGGCAGCAGAAACAACTATTCCAGATATCAGAAACCCTCCGGGCACTTACCGACTCCCTCCTACCCCAACCCAGGAGGAGCCAATGCCCAAGTCTCATCACCCAGTGCTACAGGCATCCCCCTACATCCATTGAAGACCAAGCCTTCTCTGCTCTCCCTCCCAAATACATCGACCTCCGGGAGGCCTTCAGTAAGAGGCAAGCCGCCACCCTCCCTCCTCATCGTCTATATTACTCCATAGAACTACCTACAATTTTTACAGCCATTTTATACAGAACTTTGGTGCAGTGGCAGCGCCTTATGGCCCTAACCCACAAGTCCCGAACCCGTTTTGGCTGGAGAACCGAGGCTGACAGGGCATTCATTGAGCTCAAGGGACATTTCACCTCTGGACCCATCCTCGTTCATCCTGATCCTACTTGTCCCTTCGTGGTAGAGGTTGACGCCTCGGACACCGGAGCTGGGGCGGTCCTTTCACAGCGGAACGAGGGGGAAAAGAGAATGCACCTATGTGCCTTTCTCTCCAAGCAGTTCTCGCCAGCAGAACGCAACTAAGATGTAGGCAACCGGGAGCTCTTGGCAGTCAAGTGGGCCCTTGAGGGGTGGAGACACTTGGCCGAGGAGGCACTTCATCCTTTCGTGATCTGGATGGACCATAAGAACTTGGTCTCCATTCAAGAAGCCAGGAGGTTGAATGCTCGCCAGGTCAGGTGGGCTCTGTTTTTTAACAGGTTCAACTTCCAGCTCCCGCATTGTGGCTCCCTTGTTATGGAGTATAGAGACCAAGGTACGACAAGCTCAGACCCAAGAACCTGACCCCGGCGGGGTCCCACTAACAGACTTTTTGTTCCGCGATCAGCCTGTTCTCGAGTGCTACAATGTGGACACGCCTCTAAATTAACTGGGAATCCAAGGGTTAATCGGATACTGGAGTTCCTGAGGCGGAAATTCAGGTGGCCCAACATGATTGAGGATGTGATCCTTTCTTGCGGCCTGTTCCACCTGTGCCCAAAGCAAGTCCTCACGACAGTGACCGGCTTGGTCGATCCAACCTCTGCCCATCCCCAGCCGGCCCTGGACCCACCTGTCCATAGACTTTATCACAGGGTTACCTCCATCCCAAGGGCTTACCACTATCCTGGTGGTGGTTGATCAGTTCTCCAAGGCAGCTCATTTCATTGCCTTACCCAAGTTGCCCTCAGCGAAGGAGAGCGCTGATCTCATGATAACCCATGTCTTTCGACTACACAGACTTCCCCAGGACATTGTCTCAGATCGTGGGCCCCAGTTCGTTGCATGGTATTGGAAAGCCTTCTGCTCCCTGTTGGGGGTGTCTGTGAGTCTCTCCTTGGGGTTCCACCCACTGTCGACTGGGCAAAAAGAGCCAACCAGGAGCTGGAGAACTTCCACCGCCATTTCATCTCCACCCAGGCCAGCAACTGGAGCAAGTTCCTCGTTTGGGCGGAGTATGCTCACAACACACTGCCAAACTCATTCACTGAACTGTCGCCATTCGAGTGTCAGGTCGGGTTCGGCCCCCCCTCTTGTTTCCTGAACAAGAGGCCGAAGCTGAGGCGTTCATTCGACGATGTCGCTGCACCTGGATCAGAGTGCAATCCTCCTTGCTCCGCTCATCTGCCCAACACCACTGTCATGGTTCCACCTGTCACGAGAGGGCGGCAGAGACGATCATAGAGACATTAATGACACTTAGGTGTGTCTTATTTACTCATGATTTCCAACCTCACCATGTCACAAATTGTGCAAATGTTGTGCCAATCAGTTTAATCGGAACAGAAATCTGTAAGATGTATGCCAAAGTTCCAGCCAGAAAGTTATTAACAAGCTCATACATCCTGACCGTCTGTTCATGTGGTTGCTGAGGCGTCCAATCTGGATACCCATGTCCTGTGTTATCGTTAGATGCAGAGAAAACGTTTGAACGCTTAGAGTGGGAATATTTATAGTTTGTTCTTGAACATTTTGGTTTTGGGGCTAGATTTATACATATGATTCGCACCATGTATGTGAATCCTTATATTATATCTTCAGGCACTACCCATTCTAATCCATTTATCATACAACAAGGATGTAAACAAGGTTGTCCCGCCTCCCCTATGCTATTTGCACTCTCTCTTGAACCGCTGGCACAAAGCATACGTCCACATTCGGCTTCCTCACATATCAAAATCAAACAAACTGAACAAGCAATTTCTCTGTATGCAGATGACATATTGTCGCAAATGCTCAGCAATCCCTCCAGCCATTGTCTATTTTCCCAGCATTAGGCTCATGGGCGCAGGGCACACTGACACAGTCGCCAGGTGCACGGTGTTTCCTCAAAAACATTGGTGCGGCTGGCTTCCGGGTTAAGTGGGCATTGTGTCAAGAAGCAGTGCGGCTTGGTTGGCTTGTGTTTCGGAGGACGCACAGCTCTTGACCTTCGCCTTTACCGAGTCCGTACAGGAGTTGCAGCAATGAGACAAGGCTGTAACTACCAATTGGATACCACAGAAAAAAGGGTAAAAAGTTTTAAATAAATAAATAAATAATTAACCTTTCAAAAGATCCCGAAAGACATAAGATGGTCCGCTATGGCCACTTCTTTGCATGCTAGAATCTCAATTATTAAAATTAATGTCCTCCCTCTGTAACGTTCGTCGTCTGAAGATGAGGAATCATCGGACCAAAGCGCAGCGTGGTAAGTGTTCATGTTAATTTATTAAAACAGAACACTAAACAAAATAACAAAGAGAATGAACGAAACGAAACAGTCCTGTCTGGTACAGACACAAAGACAGAAAACAACTACCCACAAAACACAGGTGGGAAAAGGCTACCTAAGTATGGTTCTCAATCAGAGACAACGATAGACAGCTGCCTCTGATTGAGAACCACACCCGGCCAAACACACAGAAATAGAAAACATAGAACACAAAACATAGAATGCCCACCCCAACTCACACCCTGACCACACCAAAATAGAGACATAAAAAGGATCTCTAAAGTCAGGGCGTGACACCCTCGTATCAATTTTATGAGTTCCATGTTACCACTGCCTCCTCCTATGTACTATTGGTCTAAACTTGACTATGCCATAAAGAAGTTAATTTGGGGGAGAAAGAGACCACAGATTAAATATGCAACACTACAGAGAACAAAAGCATCAGGTGGACTTGCAGTTCCAAATATAAAAATGTAATCACCTGTCATTCCAAATGAATTTCCTAAAGACCTGGTTAAACCCAGAGGCTTCTGTTCCTTGGCATGTCATAGAAGAGTCAATAGTTTCCTCAATTAGATTACAAGATGTATTATTTTCCGGATTGACTCCTAAGAAAATGTGCATTATTGTTTGGACCCATTATAGCATACTCAGTAAATGTGTGGCAAGCTACAGAGAAGCAAATGAGCTTCTAATCTTAAATGGCATTCATACTCTCCAATCTGGCGTAATAAAGAATTCTTAGCGTGTAAGACACCATTTATATCAGATTCTTGGTCTAAAAAGGACCTTGCTATTTTTCAGCATGTGCTGTGGAAATGCCGGGGGTGGTTGAATTCTGGGGGAAAGTCAATGATGTTATCTCTGGACCCAGGTTCAGAGAAGAGATCAGAAGAGGTATCAGTGGTTAAGGATAAACACAATACTTTACTGAGAATGGTAACTTAAGGATCACAGTAACACTAGGAAACCAACAAAAACAAGTCTCGAAACATCACTCAGGAGACAAATGCACACGGCACACAATTCAAGCTTCAGCAAAAGACAACAGAAAACACACCTCTTTTAACAGGGAAATCATAATGAGTAAATAGGACACACCTGAGTGTCATTAATGTCTCTAGGACGGTCTCTGCCACCCTCTGGTGACAGGTGGAACCATGGCAAATACTGCCATTACATCCAATAGTGATGTTGCTTTGTGATGACTCTGATTTGCACTTGTCGGAACTCCAACGGAGAGTGTGGTTGGCAGGAACCACAGCTGCTAAGGAACTGATTGTACAAAGGTGGATTCCACCTCATCAGTTACCATTGCAACAATGGCTGCTCACATTTATGGAAATTGTACTTATGGAGCTCTCCACGGCCAGAATCCACAGGATGTCAGAATCCACAGGGCCAAAAACAGCAGGAGACGTTTCTGAACTCTTAACCAATGGGCCTTTACATCCATGAATGTGTATCAATAATTTGTCACTATTTCTGAGGCTTTCTGATGTTTCATCTATCCCATAAAACATGACATTGCTAACTAGGCAGATGTTTCTAATCCCCTCGATTGGTCATCAACAGTTACTGGTCTTGGAAGTCGTGTTCATCAGAAATGGTTTCTGTTAAACTGTTTGCCACTAGTGGCAATAAATGTTGCTGCCACAGGTTTGCCACAGATTTTTTTTTAATTACTCTGGTGAACTGTTTGCCACTAGTGGAAATAAATGTTATTGTTGCCGAAGGTTTGCCGCATATTCACCACTATTCACCAACATTTTGTTGCACACTATTTAGTTTGGAGCAAATTTGCCTCAAACTTGACAGAAGTTTGCAGCAACAAATTCATTTTTGGAAGGGCTAAGTCCGGTGTACTTGATACAATAGTGGCGCATAAACAAAGTGAGAGCGGGGTATACAGTATATTACATACGCCGACCATGGCTAAGGGAAACGCTGGCATCCTAAATACTTTTTGTAATTTAAAAAAATAAATGTCATTTATTCTCCCCTGGAAAAACAAGACTTCAGCGGTGGCGACATTTCATCATCATTTCAAAGTATTATCACCACTGGAGCGAGGAAGATATATCGCAATCATCAAATATGGTGAGTATTATGGCTTGGATAGGTAGGTTTTAGCCTGTTCGGAGCGGAAGAGAGTGAGAACAGGGTGGATCAAGTCATGTATTTGTATTTATTAGGGATCCCTATTAGCTTCTACCAAGGCTACTCTTCCTGGGGTCCAAACACATTAAGGAACTTACATTACATTTAAACAAAATATTAAAACAGTAAATCATATAACATTACTGCACCACTACATAAGATCAAATTTAATTAAATGTGTCACATGCTCCAAATATAATAGGTTTAGACCTAACCTTAACCAACAATGCAGTTGAAGAAATATCTACAATACAAAATGTATAATACCACCACACAACAATATTACAATGTACGTGTGTGTAGAGTGCGTGTGCTAGCGTTTGTGTGTGAATGCATGTGTCTGTACCTTTGTGTGTGTCTCTTCACAGTCCCCGCTGTTCCATAAGGTGTATTTTTATCTGATGCTACTGCTTGCATCAGTTACCTGATGTGGAATAGAGTTCCATGTAGTCATGGCTCTATGTAGTACTGTGCGCCTCCCATAGTCTCAAATCAAATCAAAGTTTATTTGTCACGTGCGCCGAATACAACAGGTGTAGACCTTACAGTGAAATGCTTACTTACAGGCTCTAACCAACAGTGCAAAAAAGATATTAGGTGAACAATAGGTAAGTAAAGAAATAAAAACAACAGTAAAAAAGACAGTGAACAATAACAGTAGCGAGGCTATATACAGTAGCGAGGCTATAAAGAAATTTGTCTTACATTTGAGGGATGTGAAAGGTCCTCCATTTCAGCCATCTTGAGCTGCATCTTCTCCAGGTGTGAAGAACAGTCGTTGATTTTCCGTTTGCTTTCCCTATTTTCACCTTGCAGATTGACAATCTGTCTGCTAAAGTGGACGATCACTTTCATCCTTCTCTCAACGTCGACTGTAAGAGCTTCAACAGCCGCTAAAGTCTCTCGGTGTTTTCCGTCGAGTGGTTCCACCGCCTCAGCTAACACCCGCTGTAGCATATCCTTCAGAAAGTGATTTGGCTTATCTAATGCCTCAGACGTCGCGCCAGCTATGAATGCCTCAGTTTCAGTGCTGAGGGCTGTCCTCTGACGCTTAACTATAGGGGAAGAAGTCGGAGAAGCGCTGTTTTTCTTGCCTCCTTGGGTAGTCAGCCTTAGGTTTGTTGTTTAAGAGTTCCTTATCGAAATAGTGCAATAAAATATGAAAAGAGGTATTATGTTTGCAGCGCTCCAGTGTCCATTTTGAAAGTGCTGAAGGAATAGGCCTACCTCGTCGCAGCTCGTTTGCTTGCACTTGCTTACACTTAGAGCTAAGTGTTAATGATATAAGAATAAAAATGATGAATTTACTGAACATTAATGTTTGTGTTTTACTGCCAGACAAGGCTCCGCTGAAAGCCAGGTGTGGCGGTGATAAGAATTCACTCCATGGTGCTGAACAGAAAGCTCTGCTGTTGCTGTAGGCCCTAACAGTTTGTGGGCACCGTGTGTTACCGTTATAGTGCTTTGCTGGAATGCATCAACATTTTTGGTGGGGAGTTTGCCCCGCCAAGATTTACATTCTAAAATCTCCAATGCCTGGAGGGCAGGCAGTGTGCCCCCGATAATTCATTGGGTTGACGGTGCAGTTGCCGTACCAGATGATCATACATCCCGACAGAATGCTCTCGATGGTATGGAACTTATGGGCCAACTAAAACATTTTCAGCCTCCTGAGGTTGAAGAGGTGCTGTAGTGCCTTCCTCACCATGCTGTCGGCGTGAAGGGACCATTTCAGGTCCTCAGTGATGTGCACGCTGAGGAAGTTAAAACTTTTGACCCTTCACTGCGGCCCCGTCAGTTGGATGGGGGCATGCACTCTCCGCTGTCTTGTGTAGTCCACAATCCTTCATTTAACTTTAAGAGAGAGGCTATTTTCCTGGGACCACTACGCCAGGGCTCTCACCTCCTCCCTGTAGGCTGTCTCGTCGTTGGTGGAGGTGTTGTTATCTACCCTTACCACCTGGGGGCGGCCCACCAGGAAGTCCAGGCTCCAATTGCAGAGGGAGGTGTTTAGTCCCAGGGTCCTTAGCTTAGTGATGAGCTTTGAGGGCACTATGGTGTTGACCGCTGAGCTGTAGCCAATGAATAATCTGAGTTGAAAAGATATGTGTGAGAACGTTTTCAATTGGTCCTACATGGGAATATGTTATGCATGTATCTTGTAACCCCTTAATCATTTTACATACAGTATTGCCATTGTTGATATCTTCACCATTATTTTTATGAGTATATTATTGCACAAAGAAGGGAGCCAGAATTATCAGTAGCAGGCTGGATTTGAACCCATGCAGATTCTAGTACACAGTGTGTACTGGAGTCTGCAACACTGACCACTGGACCATACTGTGACAGCCAAAGAATATAGTTAATTGTGCAATCATGTGTGTGTGCGTGTGCAATTGAGTTGGATAATGTTTGCAAGATCACTAGGAATGCAACAGATACTAATGGGTCAAAATGGGGGCAGTCTACAGTACCTGATTATTTCATGAATATTACCTATTATCACTGTTAATTTCTAAATAACATTTACATTTTTGGAGTTAATAGACAGGAGTCAGAGTTGACTAACAGTGGGCTGGATTCGAGCCCATGTCACTTCTGGAATCAGCAACAATGATCAATGGACCATACAGGCCAAAAGGGAGGGGCTACCTGACTATTAGTACTGTTGTTTTAACTGTTCATCTTTTAGTAAACCTTTTAATGTAGGTGCAAAGGCGGGCTCTCTTTCAATGGATCCGTTGTATGATTTAGGATTTGTGAGACAAGACTAATATGCTAACTACGGCATTTGATAGTAAAGAATTTAATGTAGCAATGTTTAATTTCCAAACATTGTTTGAGGAAACCAATTTGACACAGTAAAGTTTCAGCCCAATCAGTCAAGATACCAAATTCCACCAATATCAGCAAGACTACAAAATTATCTTTTCAACTTGGCTTAGTCATGAAATATCGAAGTCAAATTTGAATTAAGTGTTCCGCAGAAGCACATTTTATCAGCCCATTATTACTTTGAAAACTCGTACATCTTTGAAGAGTTTCTCATGCTCCTGTCACTGCAGGGTGTCAAAGCCTGGCCTTCAGCATAAGAAACCATTGCAGCTATCATCAGACCAAAGAGACAGACTATATCTGCTAGAGCATAATTCCAAATATTTTCTGTCACATTCACCCTCCTTTGAACACCCCCTCCCAGCTGAGAGACCGGCCCCACAGTTGGGCTCCATTAGCACCTACCAACCCAGTTGGGCACAATTAGTATCTACCAACCTGCCAAGGAGGAATTCCCTAATGTCCAAGGTTGACACAAGGGGCTTAGAGGCTTCTCCAGCCGGACTAATATAATTGCTAGAACATGATTCCAAATCACTTCTGTCACACTCCTTAGACTGTTTGGAATTCAATAGTCTGTGTAATAAGTTTCAGAAAATATTTCTGATAGTGGTCTTGTGGTAGTGCAGTGCAATCCTTCACAGATCATTCAGACAGATAGACATATTTCTATGTGCAACATTAAAGGTCCAAATGCAGACATTTTATATCAATATTAAACCATTTCTGGGTACCAATTAAGTACCTTAATGCAATAGATTTCCATTCAAATGGGGTAAAAAAATCTTTTTTTAGCTAAAAACATTTCAAGCTAGAATTTTGCTATGACTGACTGGAAGGGGAAAACTGAAAACGAGCTGTTATTGGCAGAGATGTTTGGAACCCTCTTTCTTATTGGTCTATTAACCAATTTGCCACATGGTGATGTCACCATGGAAAGACAAAACTTCCATCTATCTATGCAAACCTGCTGATGGGAAGGTCCTGTGTAGATTGTATTTTCAAGCAGCAACTATCAGGAAATAACACAATTCAAATATTTTTACACAGCTGTTGTACAATGTGATATAAAACAGGAGAAACTGAATTTGACTGCACTGGGCCTTTAAGAACAGCACACCTCCCTCCTCATCACACTAAGAAACATAGGAAGAGAAGCCTGTGTGGTCCAGTGGTTACAACCGCTGACATGAGTAGCTGACGTGAGTAAGACCTTTAAACAGGTCAACATACACAAGGCTGCGGGGCCAGACGGATTACCAGGACGTGTGCTCCGGGCATGTGCTGACCAACTGGCAGGTGTCTTCACTGACATTTTCAACATGTCCCTGATTGAGTCTGTAATACCAACATGCATCAAGTAGACCACCATAGTCCCAGTGCCCAAGAACACAAAAGCAACCTGCCTAAATGACTACAGACCTGTAGCACTCCGTAGCCATGAAGCGCTTTGAAAGGCTGGTAATGGCTCACATCAACAGTATTATCCCAGAAACCCTAGACCCACTCCAATTTGCATACCTCTCCAAACAGATCCTCAGATGATGCAATCTCTGAGAGCTTCAAATTCCTTGGTGTCCACATCAACAACAAACTAGATTGGTCCAAACACACCAAGACAGTCGTGAAGAGGGCACGACAAAGCCTATTCCCCCTCAGGAAACTAAAAAGATTTGGCATGGGTCCTGAGATCCTCAAAAGGTTCTACAGCTGCAACATTGAGAGCATCCTGACCGGTTGCATCACTGCCTGGTATGGCAATTGCTCGGCCTTCGACCGCAAGGCACTTCAGAGGGTAGTGCGTACGGCCCAGTACATCACTGGGGAAAAGCTGCCTACCATCCAGGACCTCTACATCAGGCGGTGTCAGAGGAAGGCTCTAAAAATTGTCAAAGACCCCAGCCACCCCAGTCATAGACTGTTCTCTCTACTACCGCATGGCAAGCGGTACGGAGTCCAAGTCTAGGACCAAAAAGGCTTCTCAACATTTTTACCCCAAGCCATAAGACTCCTGAACAGGTAACCAAATGGATACCCGGATATTTGCATTGTGTGCCCCCCCCAACCCCTCTTTTACGCTGCTGCTACTCTCTGTTTATCTTATATGCATAGTCACTTTAACTATACATTCATGTACATACTACCAAATTGCCCGACCAACCAGTGCTCCCGCACATTGGCTAACCGGGCTATCTGCATTGTGTCCCCACCACCCGCCAACCCCTCTTTTTACACTACTGCTACTCTCTGTTCATCATATATGCATAGTCACTTTAACCATACCTACATGTACATACTATCTCAATAAGCCTGACTAACAGGTGTCTGTATATAGCCTTGCTACTCTTTTTCAAATGCCTTTTTACTGTTGTTTTATTTCTTTACTTACCTACACCACACACACACACCACACACACACACACACACACCACACACACACACACACACACATACTTTTTCCCCGCACCATTGGTTAGAGCCTGTAAGTAAGCATTTCACTATAAGGTCTACACCTGTTGTATTCGGTGCACGTGACAAATAAACTTTGATTTGATTTGACATACATGTATGCCAGAGTCAGAATGGGTTTGAGTCTGGCCCACTACCCTTTGACTCAACTCTGCCCCGATCTTTCCAACACTGTTCTATCTCTTCAATAAAGAAAAAAAAAGACAAACTGCCCCACTCTTTAAAAGATACCTTAAAAACGATACATAGGAAGAAATGTAATGACATTTCCAATAACTTATTAAGAAGTAGCAACTTTTCATAAGTTTCTTATTAAGTGTAAACTTCGGGGATTTAAAAAAAAAATTAATAGAAATGTCTTCTCAAGAAGTTTTGTGAATTCGGGCCCAGGTGCCACAAATCAGCAGTTGGCTGCACATCAAACTGAAACTGAACTGGATTTATCAGATGGAGTTTACAAAGAGATAATTCCTCAGTTAAATTGCCTTAATAAAAGGTAAGCTACCAGCATTGGTGACCTATGTACTTTTTTTATCCTTGACTTTTCCTAATTTTGTTAAATTACAGTCTTATTCGAAAACGTATTAAATTGTTCCCCCCGTCAACTACACACAATACCCCATAATGACAAAGCAAAAACAGTTTTTTAGACTTAAATTATATATATTTCTAAGATATCTGAAATATCACATTTACATAAGAATTCAGACTATTTACTCAGTACTTTGTTGAAGCACCTTTGGAAGCGATTACAGCCTCGAGTCTTCTTGGGCATGACGCTACCAGCTTGGCACACCTGTATTTGGGGAGTTTCTCCCTTCTTCTCTGCAGATCCTCTCAAGCTCTGTCAGGTTGGGTATGGAGCGTTGCTGCTCAGATATTTTCAGGTCTCTACAGAGATGTTCGATCAGGTTCAAGTCCGGGCTCTGGCTGGGCCACTCAAGGACATTCAGAGACTTGTCKCAAAGCCAGTCCTAGACATAGACTGTGGGGAGGATGAGAGGAGCATCCAMGCTCATCTTCAAAAAATCTCCACAGGGATGACTAAGGTGTTATCAGATGTGAAACTTTTACAGGAGGAAATTAACAAGGTGAGATTTTACAGGAGAAAGTTCATGGTGAATGACCAGACTACTGAAACCCTGGAAAAGTTTCCAGCACTTCAGCTTCCAAAAGTGGTTAGTTCATGTTTAATTGCACTTTTTAGTCCTGGGCACCAGTCTCTTTAGCTTAAATTGCAGTCTTGTAGGAGTGGCTGGGTTAACACTTTGTATCAGTCACCCTTTCCCCCCCTCTCAGCATCTGTGGGAGATGAAGCAAGTCTACCAGATCGATACCAATTGCAAAATCCTAACAGAGCTGGCACCAATGCCAGCTAATAACCTTCAGCGGGTACCAAAGGGGGACATGAAGTAACGCTGCCAAAGGGCAATTGATGACTGTCTGGAGGAATGATGTTTGGTTTTAAAATAAACTGATCTGTTTGTTTGTTTTTGTTGACATGAGGACAATTATTATCTTTCATCAGGACTCATTCTGGCTGCAGCCATCCTCCAGTTGCCTTCATTTTTTAAAAAGGATGACCTGAAAGGTATTCATAGAATTAGAATGATCATCCCCATCATTCTAGTGTGATGATCTGAATAATTATAAATCTCTGTGTGCATTGCCACATMAAGTTTGACTTTTATTTGATTTGGTGATATACAGTAACACCACTGCCGACTATGTTGTTTGTGCTGTTTCTCAGGAGCCAAATGTGCCTGCCCCTGTCATGTCCTTGCAGACGGCCGAGGAAGGCAACCCACTGCTGCCTGAAAGGGTGCCTGTCCACTTTGACAGTGGCGAAATGTTCAAGGACAACACCATGGACATGCCATGAGTACCATTATTTATAWTTATTTTGTTTTTGCAATTAAAAATCCAAAGGAGCTGTCAAAAACGCTTATTTTTTGGGAGAGATTTGTTTTTGGTATGAAAGAKCTCAGCACCATCCCAATAGCAGTGAAGAGGCTATATAACTCTGTGCTTTGCGGTCCGGGAGACAGCGCCCCCCTTAATTTTGAAGTATTTGTTTTTATTAATGTATATTTTAATGTCCACATTTTTTCTAAATTATTTGTATGATTATATTTTAGTTACGGTTTAAGTAATGTGGGGGYAAATTAATGTTCAGTTAGTATGGGTTTTGAAACTGTGCTTGTAAAATATGTAAATAAATTAAATAATCTTGACTAAAATGATTGGTTGTTGGTTTAAGTAATAATCCACAAGAAAATATATTTACTGCTTGTTTATACAGTCCCCCAAAAATGTGCATGTCAACAATCAACTAGCATTTTCAAAAAGTAATGTATGTTTGTTTGCTATAACTTGATATTAATGTTACTATGAAGAACCTGTCACAGAAGGTTCTAGGAAGAACCCTACATATAAAAGGATTCTAGGGATAACCCATCACAGAGGGCTATGGGAAGAACCCTTCACAGATAAAAGGGTTCTTGGAATAACCAGTCACAGAGGGTTCTAGGAAGAACCCTTCAAATATCAAATCAAATCAAATTTATGTGCTATGTCAACTCCTGTTCCGTATGTGCTCAAACCAACCCCCCCCCCCCGACACGCTCCAGCAGGGAAACTCCTTCCCCTTCCCATGCGTCAGCATCACTGGTCTCATCTATCCATTGACTTTGTCACTGATCTGTCACAAATTCTGTCGTTTCATCCCTCTCTCTGGTCTCCCTACTGCTCTCCAGGTCACTGAGGCACTATTCCAGCAGGTCTTCCGGCATTATGGTCTTCCGGGAAGACGTCGTCTCTGACCGTAGKCCCCAATTCACATTACGTGTATGGAGAAGCTCGAGGTCATCGTCAGCCTCACTTCCGGGTATAGGCCTCAGTCTAACGGGCATGTGGAGAGGAGGAACTAGAAGCTGGGGAGGTTCCAGAATTGGCAGGGAGAGTGGGCCCGATTCCTTCCATGGGCAGAGTACGCCCAGAGTTTGTTATGTCACTCCTCCACCGGGCTGACTCCCTTCCAGTGTGTTCTGGGTGTTTCAGCCGGTGGATGAGTGGTTCAGGTGTGCAGAAGAGGTGTGGAGCGATGCTCATGTGAGACTCCAGCGTGCCGTCCGCCGTCAGAAGGAGTAGGCAGACTGCCAACGCAGTGTTCCATCCTGGGGATCYTGTCTGYCTCTCTACTAGGAACCTCCAACTCCGCCTGCCCTGCAAAAAGCTGAGCCCCCGGTTTGTGGGGCCGTTCAAAGTTCTCCGGAAGGTCAAGGAGGTGACATATAGATTACAGCTTCCCAGTGACTACCGTATCTCACCTTCTTTTCATGTCTCCCTTCTCAGGCCGGTGGTTCTTGGTCCCCTGGCTGATGCTGTCCCCCACGACACCCCTCCGTCCCCCCTGGACGTCGAGGGAGGTTCCGCTATGGCGTCAGATCCCTACTGGACTCCTGATGTTGTGGGGGTCGGCTCCAGTACCTGATGGACTGGGAGGGGTATGGCCCAGAGGAGCGGTGTTGGGTTCCGATGGAGGACATTCTGGATTCCAACAACATCCGTGATTTCATCTTCGCCGCTCGGACCGGCCCGCTCCTCGTCCTCAGGACCGTCCCTCTGACCAGTATTTAGTATTAGTATTTGGTCGCATTGCCTTTAAATTGTTTA